>NC_047523.1:21055638-21255638 GCF_902827115.2 Pseudochaenichthys georgianus | reverse complement strand
TTTTTTCTCGACGTACCTGTTAAGAGCGGGTCCTCTCCATGCCTCGCGGCGAACGAGATGGACGCCTCTCTCCCTCACACCAGAGGAGTCAGGAACTCGGAGGCTCGGCTCTGCGGCTGCGGGTTGAAAGTGTCAGGCACAGACTCACACCAGATCTGTTCGTCCTGCCTCGGGCTGGAACACGCCCAGGAGGCCATTGACAACCCCGGCTCCTGCGGGCAAGAGCCTCCGCCGAAGGTTAGCACAACAAGCTAGCCTGTCGGGACAGGACCCCCTCATGTCCACTGGTTTTCCGGCTGGCAATCAAGACACGGGGGCGTCCGCCGCAGAGATGGAGCCCCTCACTGGGTCGGTCTGGGGCTCATCGACGGTGGCGGCAAGAGACGCGGGAACGGGGCCCCACGCTTTACCAAGCTGGGGCTCCCGGCTGGACCTCACCATGGTTTCACCCGCGGAAGATGTCCTAGAGTTAGACTACATGGAGGACGAAGAAGAGGATACCTCTGAGTTCCTCCTGTCTGACTCGGATGAACAGTCCTCTGCCCAAGCTGCCTCGAACTCTGCTCGGTTTAAAACACCGAAGACGCAGAGGTCGCAGCCCACCCCGAGTCCCCAGCCCAGGCTGGAGACAAGGGCAAGTTGGCCGAGAAAATCTCCGGTTCCGGCTGCAGCTCAGGCTCAGCCAACCCAGAATTTCGGCCAGCAGTCGAGGAAGAAGAAGCGAGCGGCCTGACAGCCCCTCCTTCTCCCCTCTGTGACAGAGCTGGAAGTTCTTTCCCCGGCTCTAAACGTGTCCCCGCTGCCTCGAGAGATGCCTCAACGTCATCCTCAAGTCCGCATAAAACACATGTCACATCTTTGTTGTTTAAATAAACCATTTTCTGCTGACGAATCCAGGCCTCGGCCAAGGGCGCAGCTCAAAAAAATTAAAAGAAAAACAATAAACAGTCCGTTAACTATAAATCCCCTTCTGAGAGCAGCTACGGCCTCTCTCAAAAGGCGGATAATAAACGGGTCTGTGAAGGCACCACCGCCACGCGCATGCACAGTCCCGGCTGGGGTCGTGCAGGCTCCACCGTCACGCGCATGCACAGTGCCGGCTAGAGCTGTAAAGGACAGCATGCCAATTCTTTCCCTTTTGAGAGCAGCTACGGCATCTCTCAAGAGACGGATTATTGACGTGTCCGTGAAGCCACCGCCACGCGCATGCGCAGTGCCGGCTGGGGCTTTAAGGGCACCACCGCCACGCACATGCGCAGTGCCGGCTGGGGTCGTGAAGGCTCCACCGTCTCGCGCATGCGCAGTGCCGTTACTTACGTAACCCCAGTCTCAGAGTAACATGAAGTGAGATGTCTCACCAGACGGCCCTCCTTGCTATGGTGAAGCGAGAAGAGGTGCTTATTTTGAATGACGCATGCGTCGTGGCGCAGGCTACTTATAGGGGGTGATTTCCCCTGACGTCAAGATCACCAGCCAATCAGGATTGGCGTAATGAGATTGATGCTTCTGTTTGCTCCGCGATGAGGCGCATCCCATAGTGAGACATCTCACTTCATGTTACTCTGAGGACTGGGGTTACGTAAGTAAGCTATAGATTTTATTGCTCCACCTCTCACTTCTCTTTTTAACCTCTCCCTCAGCACTAACACAATTCCAAAAGTATGGAAGTCTGCTTATGTCTTGCCTTTACTGAAAGGAGGGGAGGCAACTATTTTAAATAACTATAGGCCAATCTCTAAATTGTCAGTTCTGGCGAAGGTGCTCGAACGACTTGTGAGTGAACAGGTAAAGGAGTTTTTATGTACAAATTACATCCTGTCTAAACATCAGTCAGGATTCAGAAAGAAACACAGCACCATCACTGCGACAATGAAAGTGGTAAATGACATTACTAGTATTTTAGATAATAAGCAGAGTTGTGCAGCTCTGTTTATTGACCTTTCCAAAGCGTTTGACACCGTTGATCATCGCATTTTAAAGCAGAGGCTACTCAGTATTGGCATATCCAGCCTTGCAGTGGGGTGGTTTGTGAACTACCTCTCTGAAAGGTCCCAATGTGTTCATTTTGATGGACTGTCTTCTGAGTGGTTAAACATTTCTAATGGTGAACCACAAGGTTCTGTTTTAGGACCACTTTTATTCTCCATATATATTAACAGTTTAGGTGATAATGTGGATGAAGCTACTTTACATTTGTATGCGGAAGATACTGTGATGTATTGTGCAGGTCCCTCCATTAAAGAGGCTGTTGTTAAATTACAGGCTGTTTTTAACACTATTCAGACTCAGCTCTCTGAACTAAAGCTTCTTTTAAATGTGGATAAAACCAAGGTAATGCTCTTTTCAAAAGCAAAAAAGACACCAGAGCCTGTTTTTGATATTGTAACTACGCAAGGAACAAAACTTCAAGTTGTTGCCTGTTACAAATACCTTGGTATCTGGCTTGATGATTGTCTTACTTTTAAACTTCAGGTCACTAATCTGCTTAAAAAGCTGAGGGTTAGGCTAGGTTTCTTCTACAGGAACAAGTCCTGTTTCTCATTTGAAGCCAGGAAAAGGCTAGTCACTGTGACCTTTTTACCTGTGCTGGACTATGGTGATTTGATATATATGAATGCACCTGCCCATTGCCTGGAAAAGTTAGATGCTGCGTATCACAGTGCTCTGAGATTTGTTACTAACTGTAAAGCACTTACTCATCACTGTACCCTGTATGCCAAGGCAGGTATGCCTTCACTAACTGTACGGAGGCTCAGTCATTGGTACATGTTCATGTATAAAGCCATGTTGGGTAAACTACCTTTTTATATCTGCTCTCTGATCTCTCGACGAATTGAAAGTACGTATTGCCTGAGATCTCATGATGTTGTTTTATTAAATGTGCCAAGTGCTAGGACTGTCTTAGGGAAGAAAGCTTTTAGATGTGCAGCTCCACTAAATTGGAACAGTCTGCAAACCTGTTTAAAACTGAGCACTTTGGTTCCCCTGCATCATTTTAAAAATCGGCTGGGTGACATGCTGTTTGATACTCATGGTACCTGTCACTGTAAATAGAGTTTTGTAAACTGTACCCTGTACATTATGTTGTATGTCATCCTTATTGTTGTTCTGTTGTTTTTATGTTACATGTGTAACTAATGTCCTGCAGGTCACCCTTGAAAAAGAGATCTTTTGATCTCAAGGGGCTTTCACCTGGTTAAATAAAGGCTACAAACAAACAGGAAAAAAGGACACTATGATTCACTGAAAATACCTTAAAAGTAGGATGACCATTGCTTTAAATAAACTGAATTTAAATAGTCTGTACCGATATTTGCCACTATTACACATCTGGGATATGTGAACACAGAGTACTATCAGCTCTGAGAGTGCTAGTTGTTAAATGTTTAGCAATAAAATGACCCGTCAGAAAAATTTGAATGACATGGATTCACAACTCTGGACACCAAGCCCCCAGGACTTTGGCTGGATTTGAAATGACATACTATGCATACTCTGTGGTACGGTGGGTCAGGTACCCCATGCCTAGGTGGGCTATCTCGCTGGGGCCTTTCTGTGTGGAGTTTGTTCTCCATGTGCTCACTTGGGTTTCCTCCTGCACCTGGCCGTTTACCGCACACTTGCCACCCCACAGAAATTCAACTTCCCAATCAAAACTGACTGGTATGATTTATAAAGTTTAAAGTTTATTAAACTGTTACAAACGAGTGTGGTTCCCGCGGTAAAGTTTAGCAAACTGTTACAAACGAGTGTGGGGCAAAAAAAAGGGGCATTGGGTGTGGGAATGTACTCGAACATTTGAGAAATAGTTGAGACATTTGCACACACACAACCCATTTTATACACTAATTGTAATCTTACCCATTCATTTTTAATGAACGGTCATGTCTGACCGGGAAGACAGAGTGGTCAATAAAACACTATTTTATTTTAAATCTCACAATGTTGCTGAGTGTTCAGATGCCATGTGTGAACAAAGTCAAGGAACCTTATGACAAACCAATTAAATTAACTACATTTTTTAGAGCGAGAACTTGTAAATCAGTCAGATTTAACCGCGAAGACAACAGGAGGGCGTTACGGAGCGTCCACACTACAGCTTCAAAAATAGCTTGGAGCTGGGCGTGTCTGGAGCTTGGGGATTTTATTCAAGCAACACGGCCAACAACCAATCACATGAATCTCCCGCCCCCGACATACAAAGCAAAAAACCCCGGGGATTGTATGGGAGCAATATATATATAAACTCCCCAAACAGGCGAAAACCTACCAGTTTCCCCCACTGTCTCTGCCACCTCCCTCCATGCCTGGTTCCTCCGGTTTGTATCCCGGTAGGTAAAGAGGGTCTGGTCATACAAAACCGGGTGATTTGCTATGGCGATAGTTAGTTTCTCCTCCGACTTTTTTTGAAATATAGAAATGAACGGCGGGATATCTCTCCCAGCTTAGACGCGGTTTGATTGGCTACGGCTTCAGCTGTCAGATTTTGGGAAACGGGATTTGATTGGCTGGCGCTGGAGCTTTCGACGCTGTCGACGCTGTAGTGTAGACGGGCCGTTAAGGTATAACTGAACATTTTCAGTTTTTCCCGGATAAGATTCCGCGTACCCCAACTTTTTTCCCCTAAAGTTAATGGCTAGTCGAAGTTCGAGTATGTATTTGACAGGACTAGTGTCTAGCTTTAAGGGAGATGCCATCCTCCTTGAAGTGGGCAATTCTGCATAGATAATGCAGATGGCCTTGTCAGCAGGGTCCCCCTCTGGCTGCTGCCCTCTGGCAGAGGTGTTAACCGAGGCATATATCACCACAGTATCATCCGTCTGAGAACACAATAAAGCTTTAGACAGTGGATAGCATGGGGATGACATAGTTGTGCTGCGATAAAGGATTTATTAAAACAGAGTTAAAGCTAAAGCCTTATGTTGTTAAATTAACATACACTGAACTGTAAAACAACTTACCACTATTTACCTCTGTCAATGATCTGATTAGAACTAATTGACTATTGGGACAGCAAAGAGGTGGAGGAGGTCCATGTCACATAGCCTACAACCATTGGTAGATATAACACCTGAAAGAAAGAAGGAAGGAAATAAGAGAAGACACGAGGAAATATATCCTATTAACTAAAAGACAATATCATATCAAGCTTAAACTTTTTTACTCTTTTTAAATGGGGTGTGGCGGCAAAGTATAGCGCTGCATTATGCATATGTTTATATGCATAACATTCACTGATAAATATACCCATTTTAGAAAAAGTCACACAATTTGAGATGTGTGGGTATTATATTCACATAGTTACACATATTTCCAAAACGCAGGGGGGTACATTTGCTTTTCTTGACGGTTCTAGTGTTAAACGCTCCATATCTACAAAATGTTTGCTTGCAACTGGCCTCAAAGCACTTAAATACACACTGTGGTTCATTTTGATACAGTCTACAATGAAGCACACAACCCCTCGATGTATTTAGCCACTTGCCACATAAATTACACTTAAACACGGCAAACTTTGGTAGAGTTAGCTAACGTTAGATAATGCTCATCACAAAACTGCAGGAACACAGCATTACAGCCTTAACTGTTGTCAGCTAAGAGACAGATGTAAACGATTTCTTGTTAAGACAACTGCAATAACTTTGCAAACTAAAGGTTATGTTAACGTTAAAAGAAAGTCAAACGAAACTTAGAGAAAGCTGTTACTCTCACGGCCCCTACACACGGCGACGTGCGTTGCCGCTTCAACGCTTCTGCCCATTCACTTTGAATGGGGTGACGTCACGATTCGCCGAACTGCATTGTGGGAGCAAAGAGTAGCTTCTCTCGCGGTGCTCGCTGCAAAAGTAGAGCAATGTTCTACTTTTGCCGGAGGCGTCAGCCAATGAAATCCCTCGTATGAAAATCTGACAGTACAAGCGCTAGCCAATCAAACCATGTGTATGTTTGGAGAGCCAAACCGCAGTTATTTCCCATATGTCAAAAAATGGAGGAGAAAATGATCGTGGCGGTAGGGAATCACCCGGTACTATATGACCAGTCCCTCTTTACATACAGGGATACAAACCGGAGGAGCCAGGCATGGGGGGAGGTGGCAGAGACAGTGGGTGAAACTATAGGTTACTTACGTAACCCCAGACCTCAGAGTAACATGAAGTGAGATGTCTCACTATGGGATGCGCCTCATCGCGGAGCAAACAGAAGCATCAATCTCATTACGCCAATCCTGATTGGCTGGTGATCTTGACGTCAACGTCAGGGGAAATCACCCCCTATAAGTAGCCTGCGCCACAACGCATGCGTCATTCAAACACCTCTTCTCGCTTCACCATAGCAAGGAGGGCCGTCTGGTGAGACATCTCACTTCATGTTACTCTGAGTCTTGGGGTTATGTAAATAACCTATAGTTCTCATTCATAACACTCCGTTCGATGTCTCACTATGGGAAATTGTAGCTCCCGTATTGCCAGACGAGCTTATCTCGAAAATCACCAAACCAACCAGAACTCAACAGGTAGCGTTCTGACTCAACCAGGTGCCCAGCACTGCTTGAGTCACACCGGGAGCAGAACGCCCAGCCTGCTAAGAGGCGGACAAAAGTGAGTGGCGAGGACCAGCTCGCAGCTGCACCGATGTCTTGGATGGGAGACATCCTGGACAGAGCCCAGGATGCAGCCAGATCCTGAGTCGAAAGAGCTTGCGGACCCGAGGGTGCCTGCAAACTCTGACTCGCATGGGCCCCAAAGCTATAGCTTCCACAAGACAGTGGGAGAGCCGTTGCTTATTAACAGGCTTGCCCTTATAAGGGTTAGCCCAGGACACCAGGAGTTGGTCATTATGACAAGTACCCCTGATCTGTCCATACAGGTGCGTAAGCACGAACTGGACACAGCAAATCCCGCTGCTGTTCCCCGGAGGGACCCAGCGGCTGAGGAAATGTCTCAATGTCCATTGGGTACATGTACAGACAGTGCATGAAAACATTACTGACTCGCCTGGCGGAAGCCAGGGCCAGTAACAGCACTATGTTAGAGAGACCTGGTGTAGGAATCTCTCGCACTCTGAATAGTGTTATCACCCTATGAGGGAGTCTCACTGTATTCAGGTTGTACCACTCACGGGCCAGGCCCATAAGGCCAAGCGCTCTGGGTGTGGGTGAAAAAATCTCCCCCCCCGCCTTGGACAGTATGTCCCTGCGTAGTGGGAGCTGCCATGGCTGCCCGCACAGCAGCTGATACATCTCCGCCAGCCAGTACATAGCGGGCCAGTGCGGAGCTATCAGGATAAGTGTGTGGCGTTGTTCCCTCACTCTGGCCAGAGTTTGGGGAATCAGAGCCAGGGGTGGGAACGCGTACAGAAGGCCCGAAGGCCAAACGTGTGCGAGTGCGTCCACGCCTAACGGTGCGTTTAAGTCGTGCATCGAAAAGAACAGCTGACATTGAGCATTTTCTTTTGATGCGAACAGGTCCACCGTGGCTCTACCATAACGCACCCACAGCTGGCTCACAATCCTTGGATGTAGAGTCCAGTCTGCATAAAGTGGTGTACCTCTGGACAGTAGGTCAGCCCAGAGGTTCAACACACCCGGTACGTGCGTCGCTCTTAGGGAGAGGAGACGCCCGCTGCTCCATAAGATCAGTTTGCGTGCCAGCATGTGTAACTGGAGAGAACGCAAACCCCCTTGGCGGTTTATATACGATATTGTAGTGGTATTGTCTATCCTCACGAGGACATGGTGTCCTCTGAGAAAAGGCAGGAAGCGTTTTAGGGTGAGGAACACCGCTAAAAGCTCTAGGTAATTTATGTGTGCCCGCTGGAGGTCTCTGCTCCAGAGACCCCTCACCGGACGGCCTTCATAAATACCTCCCCAACCTGTCAGACATGCGTCCGTGGTGACCAGGTGAAAGGACAGCACCCATAGGCACGCCCCGTACTAGAAAAGTCGGGTGCAGCCAATGGCGCAGTGCCGTTACGCATTTCACAGTAACCATTACCCTCCGCGCGCCATGACGCGCGGGGTTTAGTTTTAAGGTGGCTACCCAGCGCTGAAACTCCCTCATGTGTAAGCGTCCTAGTCGTACGACCAGGATGGCTGACGCCATGAGCCCCATCAACCGCAGGCATGTTCTGAAGAGAACATGTTTGCGCAGCTGGAATAGAGCGAGACAAGCTCTGAAAGCTTTCACTCTTTCCTCTGACAGGCAGGCTGTAAAGGGCACCGAGTTCAGGTGTAACCCCAGGAAGAGTATAGTCTGCGCGGGGCACAACATGCTCTTCTGTGTTTATTATGAAACCCAGGTTAAGCAGGTGCTTTACGAGAACATTTGTCTGCGTAACAGCCTCCTGCTCCGACTGTGCGAGAAGCAGCCAGTCGTCCAGGTAGGTCGCCAAGCGAATACCCTGTTGTCTTAACGGGGCTATCGCGGCTTCCGTACATCGTACAAACACTCTTGGACTGAGAGACAGGCCAAAGGGAAGTACTCTGTATTCGTAACAGATCCCCTGAAATGCGAACCTCAGATATTTCCTGTAATATACTGGGATGTGGAAATACGCATCTTTCAGGTCGACTGATGTAAACCAATCATCTTGTCGCACGAGACTCAGCAGAGATGTGTGAGTGAGCATTCTGAATTTGTATCTTTTTAGATATCTGTTCAGAACCCTCAAATCCAGTATTGGCCGGATTCCGTTCCCTCCTCGTTTGGGGACGAGGAAGTACTTGGAATAAAAGCCACTCTGACTCTGCTCGGCAGGTACAATAGATATAGCCCTCTTTTCTAGAAGTGAGAGGATCTCTCTCTCTAGAATATGGGCTGACTCTCCCCGGGCTTGTGAATACAAAATGCCCGAGAAACGAGGGGGGGTGACAGCGAATTGGAGTCTGTAACCCTGTGTTACTGTCTTGAAAACCCAAGCAGATGTTGTGAGCATCTTCCACTGTGTGCTCCTTAGAGCCAGCGGAGATGTCACATCTCCTGCCCTCTGAGACTCTGTTTGTTGTGTTATGGGGCCCTCTAGTGTCTGAACACGGTGGTACCCCATTTCAACAGTCCCCACCGTCACTGCGCACGCGCGTGGCGGTGGCTTCACGGACCCGTCAATAATCCGTCTTTTGAGAGATACCGTAGCGGCTCTTGAAAGGGGAAGGATTGGCGGGCCGTCCTTTACAGCTCTAGCCGGCACTGCGCATGCTCGTGACGGTAGTGCCCTTAAAGCCCCAACCGGCACTGCGCATGCGCGTGGCGGTGGTGCCTTCACAGACCCGTTTATTATCCGCCTTTTGAGAGAGGCCGTAGCTGCTCTCAGAAGGGGATTTATGGTTAACGGACTGTTTATTGTTTTTCTTTTCATTTTTTTGAGCTGCGCCCTTGGCCGAAGCCTGGATGCGTCAGCGGAAAATGGTTTATTCAAACAATAAGGATGTGACATGTGTTTTATGCGGACTTGAGGATGGCGTTGAGGCATCTCTCGAGGCAGCGGGAACACATTTCGAGCCGGGGAAGGAACTTCCAGCTCTGTCACAGAGGGGAGAAGGAGGGGCTGTCATGCCGCTCGCTTCTTCCTCCTCGACTGCAGGCCGAAATTCTGGGTTGGCTGCGCCTGGGCTGCAGCCGGAACCGGAGATTTTCTAGGCCAACTCGCCCTCGTCTCCTGCCTGGGCTGGGGACTCGGGGCGGGCTGCGACCTCTGCTGATCTGGTACTCTAGACCCAGCAGGTTTCGGAGCAGCTTGGGCGAAGGGCCGCTGTTGCGGAGGCAGCGGCTGGACCCTTCGAGGGAGACAGAGGTGGAGGGCCTCGTCTTCCTTCTTTTTCGACTCGCACCTCCTCTGCATGGAAGCGAGAGCGGAGCCGAAAATCCCCTCGGGAACGATGGGCATATCAAGCACATCTTCCTTTTCCCGGTCCGGGAGGTTGGTGAGGTTGAGCCATCTAGCTCTTTCCTGCACCACCATGATCCCCATTACCTTGCCCGTGGCATGGACGGTGCAGCGTTGGACACGGAGACAAATGTCTGTGACCGCAGCTATCTCGTCCAGAGTGGCCGGTCCAGAATTGCTCGACAGATCCTCACAGAGCTCCGCTTGGTACGCGGTTGGCATCGAGGAAACGTTCAGAGCTCTGGCGGACAATGCTGCAGCTTTGTAGGACCGTTCAGTCATGGTCGACTGGAATCGGTCCGTCTTCGCTGGCAGTGTGGGGTTCCTGCTTGGTGACGGGCCCACCCTCGGTAGGAGGTGGGCTGCCACCAGCGGTTCCATAGGCGGTATGTGGAGCAGGCCAAGCCTCTCCATACCGTCACAGTCAAGGGAGGAGGCACCCTGGATTGGGGCCTTGTTGCTAAAGGGCCGGTCTCTCCACGAGACCGACACCTCATCCAACATCTCCGGGAAGACCGGGAGGAGTTGCCTCTTTGTCCTCGTTGTTTGGGAAAAATGTTTTCCCTCGTAACGGGACCTGGAGGTCTCCTTTGCCACTTCAGGCCATGGGATTTCTAGTCTGGTCGCAGCGCGCTGACACACGGCTTGTAGGTCCATACTGAGACAGGGCGAAGCTGGTGTGCTATCGCCCGGGAGAGCAGCCATCGCTCCCGGCTTTGCAGCCTGAGCTGGTGACACGAAGACGTCGTCTTCTTGCTCGTCCGAATCAGACAGGAGGAACTCAGAAGCATCCTCTTCGTCCTCCATGTAATCCAATTCTAGGACATCCTCCGCGGGTGAAACCATGGTGAGGTCCAGCCGGGAGCCCCAGCTTGGTATAGCGTGGGGCTCCGTTCCCGCGTCCTTTGCCGCCACCGGGTCCCGGCCTGATATGGCGCGGGAATCCGGTTCCGCGGCTGCCGCAGTTGATGAGCCCCAGACCGTGAAGGTGAGGGGCTCAGTCTCTGCGGCGGACGCCCCCGTGTCTTGATTGCCAGCCGGCCAATCAGTGGACATGAGGGGATCCTGTCCCGACAGGCTAGCTTGTCGTGCTAACCGTCGGCGGAGGCTCTTTATGGTGAGGCGGGCACAATGCCCGCACGAGCCGGGGTTGTCGATAGCCTCCTGGGCGTGTTCCAGCCCGAGGCAGGACGAGCAGACCTGGTGTGAGTCTGTGCCTGATATCTTCAACCCGCAGCCGCAGAACCGAGCCTCCGAGTCCCTGACTCCTCTGGTGTGAGGGAGAGAGGCGTCCATCTCGTTCGTGGAGAGGACCCGCTCTTAACAGGTACGTCGAGAAAAAGTGTTCCCAATCTGTCCTTTATCCGGAGAAAAAAGGCAGTGTGGGTCTTTTCCTCTCAAAGAATATTACCTGGTGTGGCAATATTCTTTAAATCCTTTTCTCCTCCGGGGAAGAGAAAAGAAAAAACGTCCTCGCTACCGTGGTGTCGGCAGTGAGGGAAAAAAAGCACAAGCTAGCAACTGGTGTGTTGCTAACTTGAAAGTCAAAATCTTACCTTACTTCCAGAGGAAGAACGGCGAGGTTGACTATAATACTAACTGGTGTGTTAGTATCATACTCTTCTGTAAGGCAGAATAGGGTAGCCGGCTAACGCCCGTCGACCGAAAATTAGCTTTGGTTCAGTCTGTGGACTGTTAAGCTAGCCCGGCTACCATTAGAGATGTGCTCTGAAGCGAGAAGAGGTGTTTGAATGACGCATGCGTCGTGGCGCAGGCTACTTATAGGGGGTGATTTCCCCTGACGTTGACGTCAAGATCACCAGCCAATCAGGATTGGCGTAATGAGATTGATGCTTCTGTTTGCTCCGCGATGAGGCGCATCCCATAGTGAGACATCGAACAGAGTGTTATGAATGAGAACTGGTAGGTTTTCGCCTGTTTGGGGAGTTTATATGTGTACTTCGTTTGAATGGACAGCTAGCAAGCATATACAGTATATTTAGCCAGCATGGATGTAGCATGAATGTTGCATAAAATAGCACCATAGACATTAATGTCATACATGTTCATCATATAAAGTGTGACATGTAAAAACTTGTATGCAATTGACAGTGATAAAGGGATTTGGTTTTCATTAATGGAGGAACAATTTAGTAAATTCTTCAAGTTTATTATTTCATTTCATTAGAGGAAGTATGCAGGACAACATGGAAGTCACTGAGGGACAGATTCAGAAAAGAGAAAACCAAGTAGAAAGAGGCAAAGAGAAGCGGGGCAGGGTCGTCCGGGGGATATAAGCCCTGGTGTTTCACGGCAGTGATGGGGTATTTAACCCCATTTATCATTGACCGTGAGACGTCCAGCAATGTCCCCCGGCAAACCCTGCCTCCATCCAACCTGGTGCCAGAGGCAGAGAGCCAGCTAGAAAGCCAGCCAAGTGTCAGCCAGCCAACCGACAGTCAACAAGCCGAGGCAAGGGAGACAGGACAGGAGGAGGAGGAGGCGATTGTTGAGGACCTGGACCGGGGAAAGAGGAGAAGGGGAAGGGAGATGTCCTCCTTCGACAAAGGCTTGATGTCAGCCATCAGTCCTCTGTTCGTGCCACCACCTCAACCTCCACCACCCCCACCAGTAGTGGTGGAGGATGAGTTATTTTTCAGGAGCTTCTTGCCTGCCATGCGAAGGCTGTCCATATCAAAGAGGACAAGAGTCCGATTTGAAATGTACAAATTAATTTTTGAGGCAGAGCAGGAGATGGAAGAGAACGGATTTTTTTTGTTGTAAAACCTATCATGACAGGGCACCCACAGCCAAGTAGCAATTACAAATGAATTAAGTCGGCACGGCGGCCCGCATTGAAAATGATTTAGGCCTACCTTTGATGATCAAATCACTGAAAGAAAAAGTCCATCCTCCTGTCCTTTTGGATGAAGCACTTGCGGGTCATTCAGCTGATCCTTTGCCACTCCAGTTTATCATTGTAACTCAATCTTGAAAATGACTCGGTTAATAATTTCGCAACGATGTCATCACTATCACTGAAGTGAGCCATCATGAACGAAGTTATGCTAATCATAAATCTATCTATCGATCATAAATCTATCGATTAGATTTATGATTCAAAAATAATAAAAGTAGGATAGACATGTCATAAAGTCCGCGAAAATAAAGCCCGCCCATTTAGAGGGAAGATATGATTGGTCAAGTGTACTGTCATTTGACATTACTCTCTCGTTGAGTTACTATGGGCCCTCTGTGAATATAGAGAGGGACCAACAAGCTCTTCCGTCTTCACAGTAGGCTTGTTTGAGATGTGTTGCGGCTCGCCTCGAAAGTAGACGAGAATAGCCGATCGCAGCCGGGGCCCCCGGGGAGGTCTCAAAAAGCTCGCCTGAAGTCGGACAGCTCGGAGTCGGCTTCGTCTTCTTCTTCTCTCGGTTTTTTGGCGGATTGCAAACAACTTTAAGGTGCATACCGCCACCTCCGGAGTCGGCTTGACTCGGTTTGCATTTATAAAGAATGCACACGTGTTTAATCGTTAATGTCAGATATGTACTAAGTACATTTTGTTCCTGCTCAAGATTAGATTCAACTTTATTGTTATTGCACATATTACAGGTATTGAGACAACGAAATGCAGTTTAGCTTCTAACCAGGTGCAACAAGCAGTGAAGTGAAAAATATAGAATTAATTGAATGATGAATAAACAGTGAGGGGTATGAATATACTAGATATCAGCCTGTGAGCAGTATGAACAGTGTGTATGAATATGCTAAGATATATAAAGTATGAAAACGGTAAGCAGTGCAAGTATAGTCTAAAATATATAGATATTAATTTCATGATGATAAACATTGTGGAACAATGATGAAAAATGGGAATGGATGTGGCGACGTAAAACTGACACAAAACAACAACAAACTTTTGCCGAGCCAATTGGAGAGTTTCATCAGCAGCACGGGGTAAAAACCACCAATGAGCGCTCAGCTCGAGATACCAGCGAGTCGTTTCCCATCAAGCATTTCGCTTCCGCAGCCCGTGGAGAGGAACTGCGCCGACTCGCCGCGCCTCGCTCTCAAGGCTGCGAGCGTCTTTGTCCCGCGAGATTTCAACGTCTCATGTAGGCGAGCCTCCAGAGCAAGTCGGACAAAATGACTAACCATCATGCAACGCACGAACAAGACGTTGATCGCAACTGCGCAGGTCTCGCTTGTCTCAAACAAGCCTAGTAACTCGCAGAGATGGCATTTAACCCTTCACATTCCAACAGAAACTGAACAGGCATATTCGAAGGATTTATTTCTTTGGAAATATTATTTTAAATACAATTAAATCAAGTTATTTTGGTAAAATTAATGAAAAATGTAACGACAACAAAATATAAAATTAAAAAAAAATTATTATTTATTATTATTTTTTAGAATATCTTAGGCCCTCACAGAGGGCCTAGAGGGCCCTGACGACTCGCCACTGCAGTGCAATAATTATTTCATGCTAAATGAAGCTCTGTTGCTTGGATATCACTAAATCCTGTTACAACGTAATATACATAATGATTGATGTGTACATTAGCATCATTAC
Source organism: Pseudochaenichthys georgianus (assembly GCF_902827115.2). Taxonomy (NCBI): domain Eukaryota; kingdom Metazoa; phylum Chordata; class Actinopteri; order Perciformes; family Channichthyidae; genus Pseudochaenichthys; species Pseudochaenichthys georgianus. The sequence goes on along the minus strand of NC_047523.1, from coordinate 21,241,174 downwards.
TAGCTAGCCGCTAGCTGCTAACTGCCGCCTCGTTAATATCAAATCCATGATAACAACATCCATTACCATGCTGTCATGAACGTGCGGTGCTGTTATATGTACGCAAATTGAAACGAAGCAAGTATGCTTCCAAGCCACAGCTTCGGAAAACGAAGAAGAATGGAACAGGCTAACAAGTGTGCCACTCTCTCTAACGGTTTCAACATAAACTGTACCGAAAATAAATACCTCACGATGTCTATCTAATTATGAACTTGCTTTACTTTCACGGAACATATTTTTGGTGATAACAAACAAATGTAACAAAGTAACATATTTACCAACACATGTTCTACGCCACTACATACTTACATTTAAATGTGTGCTGCGTCGGTTCAGCAATTCTCCGCAAGGGTTTTTGAAATTGGTCCGTGCGCAAAGCATTGTGGGGATTTTAACCCTCTGGAGTCTAAGGGTATTTTCTCGAATTTTTGATGTTTTCTTAAATCCCCTTTTTAAATGTATTTCTTCTAACATGGCACCCCATGTATTGGATATCAAAATGTTCAGGACAATATCTGGTATTGCTATATATGCAAATTACTCACCTTAGAGCACTGTTTGATGAGATAAGTAGCTCAAAAGCTTAAAATGTTACATCCGATTTTCGGAAAATCTTCAAAACTCTTGTGAAAACACAAATTCACTCATGTGATCGAATTGTTTTGGTGTTTTAGATTTGGTTACCAAAGTCTTAGGATCACAAAAGCAGTGAAATATTTGAATTACACTGTATATAAATGTGTAATTCATGTCTAAAATGAAAAAAAATTCATTCGAATTTTGAGTAAAACAGGTGTTTATCACTCTACTTTCACCACAGCAGGTACTGAGATACATTAGGACTGAATAATGACTTCATATTACATACCAAGGTTCATGTGATGTGTACAAATACAAATTGAGCATTCAACCTTTTTTTTTCAACCAACAATTTATTATAAATATGTTTTTTTTCAACCAACTATTTATATAAATATAAGAAACTGGAAAATCTCACTATTTACAAAATTGAACATCAGAACTTTCAACCAACTATTCATTATAAATGTCAAGACAGTGTCAAGGTCTTTGTCTGTCTTCCAAGACAGTGGGTCTGGCTGCTGTGTAGGTGGGGGTGATGGTGCATGGGCTGCTGTGTAGGTGGGGTGTACAAGTGCTATACGAGACCTCCACGAGACCTCCTTGCTGGCTGGGTTGAAGGTGATGGCTGTGGTGGAGCCTTTGTGCTGAGGTGTATCTTGACCTGGTGGCAGCCGCAGATGGAGGTGGAGGCTACTGTAGTCATGCTGGTCTGCTGGTCCTTGGTGGTGATGGCTTTGGTGAAGGCCCTTGAGCAACAGTAGATCTTGACCTGGGGGCCGGCACAGATGGATGTTGTGGCTGCTGGATACACGCCGCCTGTGGGCCACTAGGCCCAGACAGCTGTGAAACATCTCTGTAAAACAAATAAAAATGTAGGACAATAATTACAACTAATTTCATTGAAATAAAGTTCAAGTAAAATGTTGCTCAAGCACAAATAACAATGCACACATAAAAAGAAAGTTTGGGAGGTTGCAGAAGGAGTCTCTCTCGATCTCACACACACACACACACACACACACACACACACACACACACACACACACACACACACACACACACACACACACACACACACAGACACAGACACAGACACAGACACAGACACACACATTTCCAGTTACTTTACTTCAGTATAAAATCACAGACACACATATTAGGGGTGTAACGGTTCACAAACATTTCGGTTCGGTACGTACCTCGGTTTTTAGGTCACGGTTCGGTTCGGTAGGTTTTCGGTACAGCAGAAAAAATTATCACAAAACATAACATATTTTTTTAAAATTATTATTAAACTGTGAATAATGTATTCACTCAAATACATACAAAATATAATAAAATAAACATTAAGGTGCAGCATTTCGATGAACTGAAATAATCTGTATTTGAACTTTACTGTACTAGTACTCACAAAACATAAACTATTAGTTTTGGGTTTTTAATTATTATTAAACTATGAATATTCACTCAAATAAATATAAAATAAAATGAACATTTAAGGTGCAGCTTTTCGATGAACTGAAATAATCTGTATTTGAACTGTACTGTACCTAAGCAGCCAGTTTGACATTAGGACTTGCTTGTCATTGTATTTTCAATGTACTTGTCCACATTGCTTGCCGAAAGGGCAGATCTGCTGGCACTAGCAATGTCTTCTGCTGTGGAGAACACCCTCTCGCTAGGGACAGAGGTAGTAGCAGATACAGCCAGGTAGCGCTTTGCTAACATGGCAACATAAGGATATTTGCCGTTTGTAATAGCTTTGGCTCGGTCTGAAGTTTTTGCGAGTGGTGGAGGCTTACATGCTAGTGGGAGTTGGGTTTGCACTTCAGTCTTTTGGTACCGGTGATATTCACGTTCGGGTGATGCCTTTTCAAATGAGTGTGCAAGTGTGATGTATTGCCAGCCGCGTAACCAATGTTAGTTGAACAATGCCGACAAACAGCTTTCATTCGGTCCACTTGTCTTTGTCCGTCATCCTTGTACGTAACTGCGAAACCAAAATGTTCCCAAACCGGAGACTTCAATGATGCTGGAGGATTTTTGAGCTCAACTCTATCTGCGTTCGCCATTTCGACAGTTCCTCAAATTACTGACTACATTTGAACGCATCCCTCTGACCAGCTCGTCCAATGAAATTACTTGCTCGCTCTATGACGCGTTGAACACAATGGGAGCAAATTACTCTGAATGCTGCGACGCAGCACCTGAGATTACTTCCAAGAAGTTGTTCACGTTCTCAATTGTTTACGTTTAACGTTATATTCGTTCGGTACACTTCGGTACACATGTGTACCGAACCGAAGGGCCCGTACCGAATAACTTCGGTACGGGTACGTGTACCGTTACACCCCTAACACATATACATAGGCTACATCTGATTACAAAGTCTCATCTGTACAGAACAGTATGATAAAATAATCGATGGCAAAAACATGTCACTGTAAATGTCTCCATTGTGGGACGAATAAATGATTAATTTAATCATCTACACATGTAATCTCACTTTTACACACCAAAATAACGTTAACACAGAGTAAACGTTTGCTAATGGAGTCTATTTTGTCCCAAGAAAAAGTTCATGACTATCGATACAAAATATATATCAATAAACCTATTGTTCATTTTCGCGGTATTCCCCACACATTGCCAGTACACTATTACTGTAATATTTACACTTACCCATGTCCAAATAGATCCTTGTTGTTGTCTTTGTGTTCTTCTTCTTCAGAAGAGTCGAAGACTTCAGGTTCTGAGGCTCTATCTTCACTGCTGCTAGCGAAAAAAATCTCTAGCGAAGTCGGCAACTGTAAAAAAAAAATTAGCCATTTTCTCTGTCTCTCTCTCTCTCCACACAGACGTAAACTGATGGGAGACACGTGGTTTATGTTTTTTTTACTTGGTGGGTAGTTCCTTAGTGATTTCTCGATGTCCATTGGTCATTTCAGACCATGATGGCTGCCGGCCGAGATTTCCTTGACGGACACACGAATCCACCAATCCCACACAGTGTAAAGTCAACAGCCCCTTTCGGCGGCACTCGATGACGTAGCATCCTTGAAATATTGGCTTGGAAGCCAGAATCCTCGAGATTGAGAAACGGCCCTAGTCTTGCCCCCTCTCTCTGTCGCTCTCGAGTGGTGGGGCAGGCTTGTTGCTAGGCAAAATTCAGGAGTCTTTTGGACTAGTTCCAATCCTACCTGTCTTGTCCAAGTCTCCAGGAAGTGCGCCGGACTCTGTGCCAATATTCGTTGTGTCCAAATGGCGGTACTGCAATTTCCGTATCAGTCTGTGATGTCACCCGGCCCAAAACAACTTTTCCCATTGACTAACATGGGGAAAGAGACGTCTGTTAATCGGTGGATAATTTTTTTGTAACTAAATAAACTACCCAGTATGAACTATTTTATAGGCCGGCGTCCTTCGTAGAGAGAAATTTCGCGGCTGCACATGTTTATCCTCCGCGGTCTTAACATCCCCACAATGCTTTGCGCACGGACCAATTTCCAAATCTTTGGCGGAAATCGCGCTCCATTTAAGGCGGGGCCTCGCATATGATGCAAACCTGTTAGCCTGTTCCACCATTCTTCGTTTTCCAAGGCTGCAGCATTTTGAATCAGCTGAAGCAACTTAACTGACTTCTTGGTACACCCTGATAATAAGGAGTTACAATAATCCAGCCTTGAAGTAACAAATGCATGGACTAGTTTCTCTGCATCGTTTTGAGGCAAGATATGCCTGATTTTTGCAATGTTACGTAGATGGAAGTAGGCGGTCCTTGAAATTGATTTTATGTGGGCGTTAAAGGATAAATCCTGATCAAATATAACACCAAGATTCCTTACAGTCTCACTGGAGGCCAAATTAATGCCATCCATAGTTAGTATATCTTTAGATAATTTGTTTCGTAGATTCTTCGGGCCAAGTACAATAACTTCAGTTTTGGTCGTGTTTAACATCAAAAGGTTCAAGGTCATCCACGTTTTTAAGTCTTGAATTTTATTTAGATGATTAATTTCATCAGGCTTGATTGATAAATATAGTATCATCCGCATAACAATGACAATGTACAGAATGATTCCTTATAATATTGCCTAACGGAAGCATATATAATGTGAACAAAATAGGTCCGAGCACTGAGCCCTGTGGCACTCCATGGCTAACTTTGGTTTGCATGGAAGATTCATCATTGACACGTACAAACTGAGAGTGTTCAGATAGATAGGACCTAAACCAGCCTAAAGCAGTTCCCTGTATGCCAACTAAGTGCTCTAGTCTTTGCAATAGGATATCATGGTCGATAAGTCCCTTGTCTGAGGCTATTAGAATGTAATTTGTGACTTTAACCAGAGCTGTCTCTGTGCTATGATGTGTTCTAAAGCCAGACTGAGCGCATCACTCTCACTCCTCAATGGTAACGTGTAGGTTGATTTAGGAACGTCCCCTTCAATTATATTGGCTCTAACGGTTCAAAAGAGGTGTCAATCACCAAAATCGACCAATGGGTTCCAGAGAAACGGCAAATACACCCAAATACACACCAAATGACCCCAGAGGTGTTTTTTTCCCCCTAAACCTCTCTAAAAAGGTTACATTTCCCTTGTTTTGCATCGATCTTGATACAGGGTACTTATTATATGTTATAGTTTGGATTCCTAAAGCTTTTAGTCTACTATCCCATCATTCAACGCTGGTTTTCACTAGGAGTAATGTTTTTTTTTTGGACTATGTTCAATCTGAATTTACTTTAAAATAAAAAAAATCTATATTGATTCTGATGTGTCTACATCCAACTCACAGGCTTATCATTGCTTTGACAAAAATGATTATTAATTTACCCCTTTTAGAAGTGAAGATAATAGTCATTTGTTCTGGGAATGTCATTTTCGAGCCTGAGACTTGAAAAACAGGTTTGGGGCTTAACTGGTTAAGGAAATAACATTATAGCACAATACCCTGTGATAAGCCATTTGACTCACATACTGTACAGTATAAGCAATATCACACACACCTGCTCATCTACGCACTAACTGCCCACTCTCAAGTGACCCACTCCCTCACACTTGCCCACAGAAAGAGCAACACAATCTACCGTTCCCCTCTGTGACTTTTTGTTTTTATTTTCAATCGTGTTTTCTCCACAACCTTCACAGTTATCAAAGCTTATATTGCTTCTTCTCGCATTGTCTAGGTCAAAGTGATTTGTCACGATTTGTATGGACACAAGAGTTATTTTCCTGTGTGGATCTGCTGTCTAGACAGTGCGTTCTGCCCCGGGAATGTATCGTACAACTGGGGCCGCCTTTATTTTTGCAGGCACTCTTATAGTTTATGAAAGCTGCAGATACTGTACACTCTGGAGGGAACTTGGAGAGCTATGCAAACTGCAATGTAAAGAATAAGCACTGTATACTTTTACATAACTGAAATCGACAAGTGCCTTATCCATCTGTACAATTGGCTTTTACAGTAAAGGTCTAATTTATGTGAATTTCAAAACAAAATCGATTTTCAACCAATATGTATGTAAGTAAAACCTAAAACATATAAACAAACATCTAAAACCACTTCCAACAAGAGTGAGTTGTGTGTGTGGTAGAATTTCTTAATCAAGTATATTTTATTTGTCACTACACAACTAATGCTAAATTAATGTAATGTCTCAATTATGCCTTTATTAAAAAACGCATCACATATTAGACTTAAAGAGGCTATTCATGCATTTAGTTGTAAGTTAAAGAACCTGGCAAAGTCATGATTGTTTATGATGACAACAGGAGTGTAGACATAAAATCTGTATTGTCCATGAACGAATATATCTATAAAATACATCATCGCCTTTATAACTGAATAATCATGAATATGAACACAAATTATCATTGCATTTATTTACTGTATGTGCTACACTTTGCATCAATGCTTTTCCAACAAAACCTTCACATTACTTGAACAGGAACTTGCTTCTTTTGATTGTGGACATTCAGTTATTTATTACTCACAGGTGTACAACAAATCTGTTTTTACCAACACAAAATCCCCACTTTCCACTATTTTAAATATTTGGGCCTACTTAAAAATATAATATGTGGATTTCTTAAAATGTTTCAAAAATTACATTTCTGAAAGCCCTTGAAGAGAAGAGCTTTGTTTCAACCTGCTAAGGTGGAGTCACAATCTAAGAGCAGGCCAGCCAGGCTTTATGCTTTAATCATGCTCAGTGAGTAAGACCCACATCCCACAGGGACTTTTTTGGTTATTGATTGGCTCCGTGATACTCCAATGACTCCAAGTCAATGTGGGTCTTGTCTGATTTGATCTAATGCTTTTCTCTCCTTATTCATCTCTCACATCTACTCTCCGCTGGGGCTCAGTTATGTGAGGTTGTATGCATGCACATAGGAGAGTTTGATTCCAAGCTGCAAAGGAATCAATAGCCGTCTCTGCATGACAGCACAGAACAACAGAGGTTAAGTAAATTAACACAGCACTTTGTTCCTGCTGCTCGCAAATCTATGGGAATGTTTTCATAAAGTCGATTAATCAATCCCAGGCTGTCACAGTGATATTGTGTTTGCTCAACATTTCCTAATCAACAACAACTTTAAATCTTCTTAACGCTTTTTCGTCTGCATAAGAAGATGGTTTCTCTTCACCTACATCTGGAAAGGCAGGGATTTATAGGGATTGAAGGAGAACAGATGTTTTGGAAATGAATTGTTTGTACTTTTGCTGATGTAATGTTATTGGCAGAATCATAGATTTACATCTTAAAGTGATACACCATCCAAAATCTACTTTTTAAATATGAAAAACTCACAAGCTGAAGACTTGAATCATGAATAACGGAGGCTGTGAAGAGTTTTCTAATCCGAACATTATTTTTGACAGACTATGAAGCAAATTGAAGGTAAACCTATAGTACATTTCCTAGAATGCCGTGGAACAAATTAAATAGGACGGATAAATTCAACATTTGCTTACATATTATAGATACAATGTTTTCACTTTTCTCCCACTGTAATGGTTATACAATAATGACTTTGTTCCAATGTTGTTACATTCAATATGATGGTTAATGACGACTGTTGAACTATAAAGATCTAGTCTGATGCAGAAGCTTTATAATTTTGACTGCTCATCTTTATTTGCACTTGTGCTTTCAGAGCAGATGCTTGCTGACATGATCAACATTACCCTAACGGCCCGTCCACACTACAGCTTCGACAGCTTCAAAAACGGTTTCCAACACGTCTGCCCATTCACTTTGAATGGGGTGACGTCACGTTGCCTCGCTTTTCGCCGAACTGAATTGTGGGTAGCATAGCGGTCCGTCTCCGGAAGTTGAACAATGTTCAACTTCTGACGCCGGAGTAGCCAGCGCCAGCCAATCAAATCCCGTTTCTGAAAATCTGACAGCTCAAGCCCTAGCCAATCAAACCGCGTCTAAACTGGGAGAGATATCCCGCCGTTCATTTCTATATTTCAAAAAAAGATGGAGGAGAAACTAATAATCGCCGTAGCAAATCACCCGGTTTTGTATGACCAGACCCTCTTCACCTACCGGGATACAAACCGGAAGAACCAGGCATGGAGGGAGGTGGCAGAGACAGTGCGTGAAACTGGTAGGTTTTCGCCTGTTTGGGGAGTTTATATATATATATATATATATATATATATATATATATTGCTCGCATAAAATCCCCGGGGTTTTTTGCTTTGTATGTCGGGGGCGGGAGATTCATGTGATTGGTTGTTGGTCGCGTTGCTCGAATAAAATCCCCAAGCTTCAGACACGCCCAGCTCCAAGCTTTTTTTGAAGCTGTAGTGTGGACGCTCCGTAAGAGTTAGACATATGGAAACTGATTGTCTTTTCTATCTGTCTAGTAGGAATCAGAGCAGCCGTTCACAACTGTTGGGAGAAATATGCTAATTTACTAATTACACTGTAGTTACCGTTGTAACAGAACATGCACTGAGAGCCACATGAGCTGAAACCACAAGCTTGGGTCTTTTTGTTGTTCACCAGGATGTTTAACCTTTGCTGTTCTCCCTGGAGTCACACATTAACTGCTGCTACCTTATGATTGATGCAGCTTTAGGGTTTCACTTCTAAATGCCACACCTTTCCCCAGACACAATGGATAGCTAACCTTTCTGCTGGAGTTACTCTTTATAATGATTGTGGATTATTGGCTCTCATTAGGGAGAGCAGCTAATGAGTAAATGAGTCAATTTTCTTCATATCAGAAGGGAGGGACGGTGGAAGTGATCTGCGGTGTAAAGAAAGTGAGATTTAAACCCCCAATAGCCCTCTCTACAAGGGCTTTTATGTTATACCCCTCATGGTTCACTGCTCTGTCTTCTGAGGTTAGTGGCTGGTCATTGATCAAGGAACAATTCCATATAGATGTACACCTTAGTTATTATCTCTGCCACTTTCTATTGGTCGCTTTTCTATGACTTGTGTTGTAAGTTGAGTAAGCCTGTTTGATAGAGATGAAGGAAATACTGTATTGCTAATACCCCAATGACATAGTACTTTTAAATAAGTGTATAGGCATGTAAGGACAGTAACCAAAAAGTATACTTCTGCTTTGTGGTAAAGTTTGTGTAACAGGTGTCACCTCCTGAAACACAAGTTTGCCCTAAAAACTAGCAGCATTGACGTTAAATGGGGCACCAAATATATGTGTATGGACATGGATCTTTTTGTTGCATGTGTGACCATCAGATATCATGACTGCTTGTATGTGTGCCTCTGTAGGATGGTTTGTCAAACAGCCTAGGAAGATAAGGTCATAACATGTCCAAACATATCCTTGGGGTTGTTCAGCTAGTTTGCCGTAGTCCTTCATTCTGATCGAGTCCTGTGGGACTGACGGTACACATTTGGTGGACCGGTGACAAACCCTGCTCCTTTTCACCCTTCAGCTCATCAGTTTCCCCAGGAGTACAGCCCGCTTGTCGCCTGCTGTCCTGCTTACCGGCTGTCTGGAATGTACAGCTGGGGAATTTGTTTCCACCTGTTCAGCTCCGTGTGCTGTAGGTTGCCAAGATAGACCCAGGTGCTTGGTACCAGTGTGAAGAGGTCTTACCTACTGCAAACATCCAGAGCCAAATCCAACACTCAGCACAGCAGGGCAGAGTAAAACCTGCCATTTCCTGGGTAAAACAACATCTTTAAAGTTCCTTTTTGTCCGATTTGGTTTGACAACAAACATCTTCATTAGAAATAAAATAATATTTGCTTTCCTGTTTTTAGGATTGAGTAAATTAACAAACCACTGACAGCTTGGTGGAGCTACTGTACAAAAGGCCACCTGTGCAAACATGGTTGTATTGGACAGTTACTTGGGGTGGTAGTAATACTGGATGAATGTGGAGTACAGGTAGCATGTGTACAGTCTCAGGAGGTCACATGTGTACACAAACAATGTGTCAACACATTTTGTTGAGTTTTGCTTGGCAAAAGTGAGAATTGAAATGTGTGAGCTATAATCCCACACCTTGTGAAGGTGGAGCACTGTGGTTCTAAGCAGTGACACTCCTGTTAAAATAGTCCTTCCAACAACAATCAAATACCATGGGTGCAGACAGGCGAGTAAAAAATACACCCAAAATATCTCAAATAGAAATGTGGACAGAAAATACTTATCCAGAATATTTGTGTAACACGCGGGCACAATGTCCCCATTTCTCACAGCTCTAAAACAAATGTGTTCCTGATGTTTCTTGTGTTGGCGGGATTGCACTTTTAGGGAACTATTTCACACCAATTACCCAGTTCTGATTTTGCTGCCCAAAATTGCTTATTTTTTTTCAATGGCACCTCAATTTCTGCAGCATTTCAAAAATTCCTTTTTTTCCCTTCTCTGAATATTATAAAGGCAGCCGTCCTCCATTGTAATTAAGGTCATATGAGCATTCATGAATCATGTTGAATTAAATTATACATTCACATAGACATCAATTTAAATAGATGTTTGTAAACTTAAAATATAGTCTCTACTTGCGACTCGGACTCAGTGTGTGTAAATTTGAGAACATCTCAAGCATATTCAACCCAGCAGACATTAAGCTGTTGAAGGCATGGATGTCAAAATAATCGATGTCTATGCTCTAGGAATCAAATATGTTGCGAGGAAAGTTAATGACATCATCAGTGTGCCATGGTGTGGTCATATTGAACAAACCAGGCTAGTCAATTTCTCCCGAATACATGACAGTGGCAGAATTGCTTAGTCAATATGATGACTGTGACTTTCTACCCATAGAAAATAGGAAGACCACATGTACCGAACAGAACTGAAAATGTTGATGCAAAAATAGACTTCCAAAATAAATAACTATCAGCAAATAGTAAAACCATAAGGACGTAATCTCTATAAGGTGGTCTTATTTAGAGACAAATCTTGTACCTTAATAACTAACTGACACAGTTCCACATGCACCATTTTTATAGATTTGAAGATATTTATATGGCTTATAGTGCATTACACTTTTGTTTTGGAATTAATGTTTGCAATTAATGGTGCTGTTCAGGCCCCTACACACGGCGGCGTGCGTTGCCGCTTGGCGGTGGGCGTGTCTTGAGCTTGGGGAATCAACGCGAGCAGCCCGACCAACAACCAACCACATGAATGTCCCGCCCCGGACATACAAAGCAAAGCATTCATGCCACATCCATGCTGGCTAAATATACTGTATATGCTTGCTAGCTGTCCATTCAAACGAAATACACTGGATATAAACTCCCCAAACAAGCGAAAACCTACCAGTTTCCCCCACTGTCTTTGCCACCTCCCCCCATGCCTGGCTCCTCCGGTTTGTATCCCTGTATGTTCCCTACCGCCACGATCATTTTCTCCTCCTTTTGTTGACATATGGGAAATAACTGCGGTCTGGCGCTCCCAACATACACCCGGTTTGATTGGCTACTGCTTGTACTGTCAGATTTACATACGAGGGATTTGATTGGCTGACACCTCCGTCGAGGCGGCAAAAGTAGAACATTGCTCTACTTTTGCAGCGAGCACCTCGTAGTGATGGGTCGTTCGCGAACGATTCGTTCTTTTTGAACGAATCTTTGAAGTGAACGAGATGAACTGATTCCTCCGACAAAACGATTCGTTCGCTGTTCGCGAACGACGAACTTAAAGAACTGGCGGAAACAGTTCAGAACTGTTTCCTACAGTGTAGCTACTGTAATCAGAGCCTGAGCTCCGACACACACACACACACACACACACACACACACACACACACACACACACACACACACACACACACACACACACACACACACACACACACACACACACACACACACACACACACACAGAAGCGGGACATCCTCCTCAACCTGTCCGCAATAAAGAGGACAGATACCTGAACCGTAGCGTCCAGCTAGCTTAGCGATAAATACACACATCTTTGTATTCTCCTCCCCCTGTCGGCCCTAAAAGCTTCAGATGGTGGATACCTGAGCTCCATAGCGTCCCGCTAATGTGAAAAACACACACAGCGTTAGCGGGACATTCTCCTCCCCCTGTCGGCACTAAAAGCTTCAGAGGGCGGATAGCTGGGCTCCGTAGCGTCCAGCTAGCTTAGCCGCTAGCTTAGCAATAAACACACACAGCGTTGTATTCTCCTCCCCCTGTCGGCCCTAAAAGCTTCAGATGGCGGATACCTGAGCTCCATAGCGTCCCGCTCATGTGAAACACACACACCGCGTTAGCGGGACATTCTCCTCTCCCTGTCGGCCCTAAAAGCTTCAGAGGGCGGATATCTGGGCTCCGTAGCGTCCCACTAGCTTAACCGCTAGCTAAAGGTAAACATAGATGGGTACATACTATAGAATATGAATAAATCGTCACCGATGTAGAGGATATATTTTTGTATTCACTTTGAACTCGCCCAAATGGAGTTTAATGCTTTTGGATTTAAGCACATAGTCCATGCATGGGTTTGAAAGTATAACGTGCTAGCCTGCTGTAATACATCGTATAGTCAGGCACACATTTATGAGAGATTTAACAATGGCCAATTATATTTCTTAAATAATATGTAGCCTATTCCCAGAGCATAATTCATGGGGCAACAAGGTGAGGTGTAAAATGTGTTTTAATATCATAAATGTTACGCCAACAAACTTCTTGTACGGACTTCGGCAGTAGTGAAGACTCACTAAGTACAAAGACGAATCGTTCGCGAACGTGCAAATCACCAGATGTCGTTCGCGAACCGGTGAACGAATCAGTGAACGAATCTTTCAAGTGAACTGAATCAAAAGATTCGTGTCCCCGAAGGGAATCGGAATTCCCATCACTAGCACCTCGAGAGAAGCTATGCTTTGCTCCCACAATGCAGTTCGGCGAATCGTGACGTCACCCCATTCAAAGTGAATGGGCAGAAGCGTTGAAGCGGCAACGCACGCCGCCGTGTGTAGGGGCCGTCAGCGGCTGCAGTCCGTTCACTGTGAACTTGTCCCTCAGTCTTGTAAAAATACATCAAGAGTATGGGAAAAGTTGACATTTCACTGTTGTAAAAGATAGGATCATGCTTTGACATAGTCAGCCATGTTGTTTTTGCCACAGTCAAACCAATAACCTTGTAGTTGAAGAAGCTGCTGATGTTGAGTCATATAGAGCTGGGCATGTTTTATTACCACAGCTTTAGTTCAAGAGCCTTGAGGCCTCAAAAACAATCTATGTGTGGCTGGATGTGGCTTCTACAAATAACTCAAAGCAAGTTAAAGACAACAAATCGCTCACTTCACTTTGGCACCTTTAAAGTCTCACTCCTCAAAGGCATCTTTGGACCTCTGAGAAAAACCACTCCTGAGAGGTTTCAAAAATACCTTTTGTCAGGTCTTTGTTTTTTGCCTTGTGAAGGTCTTATTGTTATTCATGTTGTTTCGTTGGGGCTGTCACATTTTGCCATATCAGCATTTGGAGAGATACTCTTTCTGAAGCTGGTGAATTTTGGAAAAGGTTCTTTCTTTCCTCTTTATATTTTTTATAAAGAGGTAAGAAGGAAGAAAAGCCTATTGAAGCCTCCTGGATCGCTAATGAAGATGCAAACTTCAATGCTAAATCTAAGCTAAGAAATACCCTGAATAATTAATGAATTAACAGTGACCTGATTTGGATTCTGATATGTGAGCATACTGTATCTCTGTTGTTTTAAATACTGTAGACTTTAGAATGCAGTGTGGATATTTGACCTGATGATTAACCGATTTTTAGTTTTCACCACAAACTGAATACTTTTTTAGTCTTTGAAGTAAAAAGTACTTCATCTCCCCTTTGACTTGACTTAACGCTTCATTTTGTATTGAATGTCTTGATCAAAGCATTTCTTTGCCCATGCTCTTTCTATTAGGATACATTTATTTGTATATACAAAGCATTACACTAATTTGATCAAAGATAAACAAATATACAAAGTTTCAGAATGGAGATAGGACCTCTGGTCTGCACTCTTCACAGAAAGATGAAGTGAATTTGAAGGCTCATGTATTCCTTTTACTATCTCCTTATCGTTTTTCTTTATGCTTAAATCATGAAGTGGTTAAAACAAAATAGGGCAGAAGTCAAAATCATGTTGAGACACCCAGCATACCCAGTACTGTGTTTTTAATGAACATGAGAACAAAAACAATTTTTTAAAAGAGAAATCGAGCAGCAATATTCATTAACGTTATTTTAAAACTGGAAATAAGAAAGGAAAGAAAGAAATGTTCATGACCTATTATTAATTCAACTGGTTATGCATACTTTAATAGCATTTTTATTTTTTGCCAAATCCAGTTAACAAGTTAGACTAACATAATTGCTTTATATTTTTTTATATTTTTTTGGAATTGTATTGGTAAATAAGAACATCTCAATCTGAATTATATTTACACATGGCTAGAGTTTGGTAATGGTTGGGACAAACGGTTTATATTTAGGGTTGGGGTAAGATAAGGTGCTAACAACTCAACAATTTTGTTACGGTTATTCAGTTTATTATTGCTACATATCCATCAGGAGACTGTTGTTATGGTTAGAACGCAGATGTAAAAAAGTCTGTAAATTAGGCAGGGGAAAACCATATTCTAGCCTTGACTATACAATTGTCATGCTTTGCTAATTCTTTGTGACTGATTTACTGTAAGGGTGCATATATTGCAGCCTTGCTCATTTGTGGCAGATGCTCTTGGGAAATTAAACCATTATTTATCTTTGGTTTTCTATGCTCAACACAATATTTTAACGCAAAAATAAAAGACAACTATTATGGTATGGCTGACGTGGCTTAAAGATTTCCTTCACTCTAGGCAAAATTGCATGGTATGTGACTTAAAAAGACCACCTTAGACTTGAAATAGGACAAATGGCTGTAATTGTACAGTGATGGCAAGTGATTCCCAACAGAGGATAATCCTCTGCCATTAATATCATTGTATTATATGCTTGCAGGCACTTTTTCCACGTATCTATATCTCTGTATTCTCCTTGCCTTTAAATTGTGTCTCCACTCTCTTCTATTTCCCCTTTTTTTAGACTTATTTTTCAATCTCTATTTTACCCACTGTTTCTATCACAGCATTATTTATTTAATCTTATCTCTTCCAATTATTTACTTAGTCCATCACCATCACACTGATATTTATCTTTCCTTTTCCGTTCATTCATTGATCATGTTAAAGGTGGGGTAGGTAATTTTGGAGAAACCAGCTCGAATGCGCTAGAATTTAAGATGTTCATTGCTATCGGGATGTTAAGAGCATTCCATGGAATATAACAACAAGTGTATCTCGAGCCGGTTTCTCAAACTTACCTACCCCACCTTTAAATAACAATTATTTGTTTTATTGTTTAATTGTTCCCCTTGCTTTTTTCTCTTTTTCTTTCTCTTCCTCATATCCCCCTTTACCTCTTCTCTTTCGTTCAATACCTCCATTTTTACCCCTTGTTTTATTCAGCTCTCCCTCTGATTTTCTCCTCCTCCCTCTTTCCCTTTTTTTCTCCCTGCGTGGCTCAACCTCCCTGTCTTTCTGAAAGAAGACGATAATACCTAACTCTGCTCGACGCTGCTCGACACTGCTCACTCAGTGAGGGTTATCTTGTTCTCCCCCCCCCACCCTTATCGCTGTGATATGACACTGCCTCTTATTCCTACACAACAACCTCCACATCAACTCAAATGGCTGCTTTTCAACGCTGTGCATCCCATAAGACTGGAATAATTGTTTATGGTCCAGTGCTCAGTGAAATTTGCTTTCAGAGAGAGCCGCTTATTGAGGCACAGCTTGCAGCATTGATATTTCTCTCAACCAGCAGTATCATGTGTGAATTCAATAGTGCATTTTATTTTGTTGGTATGCTCACCCTCAGCTGTTGGTTTATACACCCCAGCAGAGATTGAGAAATGAATTGATTAAAAGTCAGTTGCTTCTGCTTGGTATAGAGAGCAAATACGAACTCTGACAACTTTTTATGAAACGAGCAAACACCAGCTTTTTATTTCTCTAGCTATTTTGCTGGATACACTATTGGAGGTAGGTATTGAAGCCCTTTTTTTCAAGACTGTTAAAGTCTGTTAAACGTTGCTCTTATGGTAGACTGTACATTATGTTAACTACGACATTGTGCATTGTCTTAAATATTACCCTATGTGAATGTAACCCATAGCAAGGGTATCCTGAGGTCATATTTGTTTTCCAAATAACAATTATGTCCTCAGTAGACCCTTGCTATGGGTTGAATTCCATCATATGTTGCTGGAACAATTGTCACTCTAATGCAGTCAACGTTTAGCAATATAGAGATGAGTGACATATAGAGATTTTAAAATGACAAAGTCCGTAAGAACCCCCTCCAATCAGGATAGACCTGCAGGGTTAAAGGTGATCACTTTTTATTGATATGCAAGGGAAATGTGGAACCGACCACGTCAGAAAAATGCCCCCAACCGAATTGCAGAGATAAAAGACCCCCCGGACTGTAAGGGTCAAGCTTTCAGGCCGCAGGCTTTTATCTATTTAAATACAGATGTCACTTTAGTCATTGTTGTTCATAGAGCATTAGGCAGTTTATCACTGGAGTCAAAGAATGCTAAAATGTATTACCTCGTTCAATCTTTATTTAAAATGTAAGCTCAACTAAATCATGCCACACATCCATGTTAGCATCTGAATATCTATCTTTCTACATTAATTATTTTGAGATTTTCCTTCAATTTATCTGTAATTTAATCAACATATTTTTTGTGAAACACAATTTAAGAAAGATAGACTTCACAAGATAAGGATTTATTGCAGGGTGATTGGATTGCATCAGATTACGTTTACATAATGCCGCTAACGTTGTCGTTATCTCAATAATCACAACCATTAATGTGACACAATTGGATTCTGCAGCCTGATGTATCACTTCCATACTTCTAGAATACTAATAATGGAAACCAGGCCCGGCAACTGAAAAACAACCTCATAGACGACCAACTGCTGCCTATTTTTAACATGTTGCATTGAGACTCTAACAAAAGTCTTGATTATAATTGTTCATGTGACTGTTCACCTTGATTTATGCGTCTTGGACTTGTTTGTGCATGGTCATATCATATTCACATCCAGCACGATGATTTATTTGCCTGTTTGACGCCTGGCGGTATGGCAGGCAGTCACAAGGCATTTGGTTATGGCCTCCTAAATCTCAGGGGAGCGTATTGAATACCTATAGTGAGCTAATTATTGATGCCAACTGCCTGTAATGCTGCCAATGCTTAAAGGATTACTGGCGCTACACAGATAAACACCTCAACCTCTGTTGCCCTGTCACTTTACACTCCTGTAGCGACGTACAGTACATATGCAAATATAAGCCGACACACAGGGAGGTTAGACAAATGTAGACATTTTTATAGTTTTATTTGTATATATAATCATGATTCACAGTTGTCAACATATTCCTCAAAACTCAAATATTGATTATTTCATTGTTGTTAAGCTACTTAAAATGTGAATGGCGAGAGTAAGGGACATACACAGACCCATACTGAATCTTCATTGCTGCTTAAGCTAAATCTTTTCGGGTCCTCTTTTAACTCTCCCCTGTCCACACAAACTCTAACACACACCCACATACACACACACACACACACACACACACACACACACACACACACACACACACACACACACACACACACACACACACACACACACACGCACACACACGCACTGCTCATTTCACACTGAGATACCCAGGGTGTTGTTACTGGAGGTCACATTGAAATGGGCCTCCTGTGGGGCTTTTATACCCTCTCCAGGTACTCGTAGTTCCTCTTAATGATGATGAGAACCCTTGCCGGGACACGCATGGACACAGACACACACAGACTCACACACACTAGACAGCCAGCTTCATGTAGTATGAGTGATGAAGTTTACGTTTATTCCTTCTTCTCTTTTTTTTTTAATCAGTGTCTGACTGTGTCAACATGTCAGCGTGTTTGAGCACTCACTTTTCACAACAAGTTAAGCTTATCTTGATAACCCCAACCCAATGTTTTACTATATATTTCCTTTCTCTTTCACCTTTATCTGTCCGTCCCTTCCACTAACTCTCTCTGACTACCATCAGTGATATACTAGACTGATCTGTTGGCCCAGCCCTGCCTTCGACCACCCCTCCATTTGACACCATTGACAAATAGATTGCCGGCCAGTAAGTCAGGCCTGTGACCCTGTCATTCCTTAGCTAGACTGATTGGATTCCATTTGTCCCCGCAGAGGAAAGGCAGCGATTACAAACAGATAAACAGAGTGGGACTGCATGGCGGTTGGCCAGCACTGACTGCCTGAATCCCCTGTGACAGGAGCGGAGATTGAGAGTGTGTGAAAGTGGTAGGCTCGAAATCGGAGTTTCAAGGCCAGCTTGTTTACTGCGGCAGTGCGGCAAAGGATGATGGAGGTAGCACCAAGCATGATGTGACTGAGTTTTTAGGAGTTTAGAATGTCTTCAACACTTCTCAAAACCAGCACTTGAACTACTCTATCCTGCTGAAGCAATGAAGATGACTAGTCCTATAGCAACCTTACGTGCCAATCTTTAAGGCAGGTTTGATGTAGTTTACTGTCTTGGAGTCGGTATATCCTTAACAACATAATAATAATAACATTTCATCCCATTATCTGTATGATTTCATTTTAGTGAGATTTTGCAAGGTTGTTTTTTGCAGTGCTGAAATGAAGACCTAAGTTTGAAGAGTGGATATTACAGTATGTCCACCATATCTGTTCAGACCGAAAGCTTTCATTGTGAGGGATTATTTTCATTCATCTTTTTTTTCTGCCACAGCCTCGTCGCGACAAGGTCTGAACCATGGTCTGAACACAGCAGCAATCCTCGTCATGACCTTGTTTTTGTCTGTTATCATCTTGTCATTACCAATGCAATCCAACAGCATTGTGCTTAAGAACCTTATCAATTTTGTTTAGATATAAATAAAGATTGAAGGTAGTTCTATTTTTCATTTCATCTATTTTTCTTCTGAAGTAATCACCCAAAGATTGATCTGTTTGGAACATAAGTCGCACATTCACTTATGGAAATAGTTTCAATAAGAACATTGTTTTCAAGCACAACATGTAACATGTGTTGATTGTGAAATCAACTTCTTAAAGACGGCCACAAGGCAATTATTGTACTGAATCAGAAACCTTTAGGTGTTACTTTATGCAAGTGTTGTGATAACACTCCTCCGCACATTTATTTGTGTTGTTCCATAAACGTTAAACCTTCACAGACTTGGCTCACAGCGTGATCCGCATAACATGATGGTTGTTTTTGTTTTGCTTTATACACAAGCAGGTGTATAAAAACAGGCTGGGCAGGTTAGTTAAGGTTTGTTCCTTTTTCTTTTTTCATTATTCTTGTTTTAACGATGGAACCATTGTGCTGGAATTACTTCATACCTCAGCTGTGCTCATGTCTCTAAGATGGGTTAATGATAAAGAAGGATATCTCTGGTGCTGGTGGGGCAAGGACAGGGCCTGTTAACTTGGCTCTCTGGCGAGTCCCAATGACAAGAGGCTTCACGGGCCATAAACCTAGAGGGATGAGGGAGAGTCGAAAATGGCCGACCGTCTCAATTTTCTGCCAGACTGCCTCCCTCTCCATCCTCTAATTTGTTTCTAATCTTTTGTGAGTGTGAATCTGTTATTCAGATAATCTGAACCTCGTCAGTAATTTAGATGTTCTGTTCAGTCAATGTTGCCGTTCTCTCTTCGTCTTACGCACTTTCTCCATTTCTCAACACGCATACAAACATACACAAACCACATGACACCAATCATGTTGAAACTCCACCCTGAAGGTTACGATGAGTGTTTGTAGAGAATGGAGTCAGAGATTGAGCTAAGTGGTGCATGTCACGTACACAGGGTTGTGTGGTTGCTAGTGGAGCATTACAAAGCCAGCCGAGCAGAATGGCAGCTTCATTATGATTGCTGCTGGCATATCAGGTCGCCATTATCAACGATGGCTTATTCACTCTTTAATTGCCTCATTTAATTTGTTCACATTTGGTGCTGAACAATGTCAACCTGCTGCAGTTGAAAGCAATTTGCTCCAAGGACATGTAACATACACGACCACAAGCTGTGTGTGTGTGTGTGTGTGTGTGTGTGTGTGTGTGTGTGTGTGTGTGTGTGTGTGTGTGTGTGTGTGTGTGTGTGTGTGTGTGTGTGTGTGTGTGTGTGTGTGTGTGTGTGTGTGTGTGTGTGTGTGTGTGTGTGTGTGTGTGGGGGGTGTTTGTGTTCTCAGCATTTGCTGGACGCTGCTCACCTTCAGTCAAGAGGCCAAATGTTTATTCTGACAATCAGTTTGAAAGACTTAACTATACAATTTTGATTGTTTTGTTTTGTTATACTGAACTGACTATATCCTGAGCAGATGTACATTAATTCAAAAGTGACAAGCTAATGCCTACTGTGAAGAACACTTCAGTATTTGTCTAGACCATGTTCGAGCAATAGTCAGGTGCCAATATCAACAACACAACTTGTTTAGCTTGCTGGTAAATTATCTATTGTTCATGCTGGACATTCAAATATATCTTCGTAATGTGCTTCAGATCCAGTGGCGAGCCGTGACTTTTATACCTAGGCCCTCTGACCCCCCTTCCCTAAAAAAGAAGAAGAGTTATTACGTCACAGTGTATACTTCAGCGGAATATCAAAACAGTGGTCCGGGGTGCAAAACGCATCAATGACAGCGACCCTCTACCACACAAAACAACACCATTTATCTAAACACCTATCATGACAGGGCACCCACAGCCAAGTAGCAATTACAAATGAATTAAGTCGGCACGGCGGCCCACATTGAAAATGACTTAGGTCTACCTTTGATGATCAAATCACTTAAACACAAAGTCCATCCTCCTGTCCTTTTGGATGAAGCACTTGATGGCGGGTCATTCAGCTGATTCAGCTCCTTTGCCACTCCAGTTTATCATTGTAACTCAATCTTGAAAATGACTCGGTTAATAATTTTGCAAACGATGTCATCACTATCACTGAAGTGAGCCATCCATCATGAACGAACTTATGCTAATCATAAATCTATCGATCATAAATCTATCGATCATAAATCTATCGATTAGATTTATGATTCGAAAATAATAAAAGTAGGGTAGACATGTGGATATTATCCGGCTGAACAAAACGTGCATTTTTCTAACAGACCTTATTTCGAGCTATTTTCCAAAACCCTATGGAGAAATCCCATTGCTTTCTGTCGAGGGAATCCGAGCGCAGCCTACTTCCGGGTTTTAGGACGCGTCACTGCACCACTTGCATAGACCTCACAGCGGGCGGAACTTGTCATAAAGTCCGCGAAAATAAAGCCCGCCCATTTAGAGGGAAGATATGATTGGTTGTACTGTCAGTTGACTCTCTCATTGAATTACTATAGCTGGCCCTCTGTGAACGTCGAGAGGGACCAAGCTCTCCCGTCTTCACATAACTCGCAGACGGCATTTAACCCTTCACATTCCAACAGAAACTGAACAGGCAGATTCGAAGGATTTATTTATTTGGAAATGTTATTTTAAATACCATTAAATCAAGTTATTTTGGTAAAACTAATGAAAAATTTAACAAAAATACATATAAATGTTTTCAAATATTATTTTTTAGAATATCTTAGGCCCTCACAGAGGGCCCTGACGGCTCGCCACTGTTCAGATCCAATATATGGAGAGGAAGGATCTACAAGACACATTTGTAAACAGACTTAAACTAATGTTAGTCCTTTTTTAGATGTTCAAATCCAACAGTGATGTATACTGTGTCTTTGCGACCAAGCATTCTTAACATTTTAAATCTGATTTATTCAAAATCATAATGTATTTTACAATAAAGATCTTGTTGCAATACCTTTTTGTTTTAAAACCAAAAGGAGCTCTCCCTTTTCCTCATAACGTAAAATGAGTTGGTGATGTGTGACTTCTACAGCAAAATCATCTGCAGTGGAAAGCAAACATAACTGCTCAGCTGAAATGGCTTGAGGAATCAAAAACACATTTGCTTCATCAGTCAGTTGGCTTTAGGTTTCCAATATATTATTTTACAAGCAATGAGTATTGATAGTATTGATCAAGTGTTGATAGAGAGGAGGAAAACTGCAGATTATATATCTTCTCATATTTGTTTGAGCTAGTATTCAATCCAGCAATAAAACTACACATTAAAGTATGTATAGTTTGAACTTGAGTTCAGTAATTCAGTCATTCCTTCAACATTTTAAAGTGGAATTAAGTTATTGAGTTTGATAACACATAAGCTTTATGGGCACTTAGCCAAACTATATTAATAGCTGCCCAATCACATTTTTACTCTTTCAATTATGATAGATTAATAAAGACAATTTAATGTCAGATGGAACCCATTCCACAGAATAGAATTGTGAGAACATCCGCTTGCAAAATGGATTTGTTGTAAAACACTCAAATAAATGTTGCTGCACTGCGTGTAAGATGGCCACATCAAGGTGCTTGTTACTAAGCTGGAATGTGGCCCTTTGTTTAAAATGAGGAACAATTGAAGTTAAACACAGCAAGTCCTGATGTAATAAAATATTCACAAAAAAACATCCATCAAGGATATTTGCCAAGTTGTGTGTTTAAAGTTGGTTTAATACCATAATGTTGTTTTGCTGACATTTATATGTATTTATTTCCTGTGGCAGACAACAGGAGCCTAACACACTCTATACGTCCCATTTCTGTATCATTGTATGTCACCTTCACTAATTTTTGCGTAACAATAACAACTACCTAAGTACATTTGTGTTTTTTTAAGTGTGTTCCTGGATGTCCATCACTCATGAGTGTGACACTCAGGTCGCTGCCTGTGTGTGTGAGTCTCATTGTTAAGTCCGGTGGTGATGCCGGCCTCATTAAGACGGATGAGCAGCGCCCAATGTCATGGCTGGGTTAGCAGCCCATTGGAAAGCCAAGAAGAGAGCAGCAGCCCTGCCTGCGAGCTCTCGGCTCTGCGACGCACCACGTAATTATCTGGTTAAACGTCGAATGGACAGGGTAATTTATTCACCTGGGTTATTTATGAGGGTAAGGGGGGGATAGAAATGTTTCTCACTTGCCCTTTTCAAAAGGTGACACAAACTGTTTTAGGTTCACCTTGTTATTAAGGACAGCCAGGAGACTGGAGGGACTACTTTATTTTAGTCTGATTCTCATCTCAGGTAAATATGGGATGACAGCTGTCAATTATTCAGCTCAAGCTTAGTATTAAACACATCTCTTTTGAGAAACCAAAAAAGGATTATTGTTATGTAAAAAGTCCCATCCGATATATAAAATCCTCTTATAGGTGTATTTATATTATAACACAAAATTCCATCTTTCAAACAATTCTCATTTTCCTTTACCTTTCTTTGCTTTTCTTTTTCTTTTGGTGGTTATATCATTCAAGTGTGCCGCACACTGTTTTCTCATTGGACTCATACCAAATCCACTTTGACCTGGTCTAAAGATACAGTTAAACTGATTAACTGTATATATAAGTGTGTGTGTTTAACCTTTCAGTTCCCATTGTACAACGAATGACCCCATTCATAATAGAAGTACCCCAGCATACGTGCTGCATTATGTAAAACAGCCATTTGAATTTCAATTTTGAATACAAAATTGAAATACTCTTTTTCCATTTCCAGATAGAGCTTATTAGACCTGCATGAAAAATGGTTCAACATGGCCTCAATTACACGTTTGCAATTATGTTCAAACCTGAACAGCATCATTTTGTAAATGCAGTAGGCAGTCTATGCATTGTGTTTGAATCAACCCTAACACAAGTTTATAAGATGTACTATCTCTTGAAATCTCCTCTGGATATGCCCCCGACTTACATTAGGGGTTAAGAGAAAAGCAAACCAAGTAGAGGGCTTTTGACAATCACTTCTCTCTTACTTAAATCCTTTTGTAATGCCTCAGCTTGGCTAATAAGCTTCCCACAGTGCACAGAGGATTGACTGAAACAGAAACTCACAGCTTCAATGATTCAGGGAGACTTTCTTTTACAAAGTGGGCCAACAATGTGCAGTGAATTCCTTATGAGGAGGAGTGGGGGTCTTCCTGTGGGGAGAGGAAGTGAGAGTGGAATACTGATACCAGCACCCAGAATCTCCTCATTAAGAAACACCATATGGTATTGCCACACAGATGCCTGTAAGCCAGTGGGCTGAAGCCTGCATCTGGGCGCATAGTTTGTATATTTTGGGACCACAATGGCATAAATTAGATACCGGTTTTTTTGGTTCTGGTTTTCTGGTCAGTTTATTTACAGATGGTTGGCTGTGCTGAGCAAGGTGGGTGTAGAAGAAGGCGTCTTCGCTCATTACCACAATGTTCCACATCTTTGATCAAGTCATTTTTTTTGTCTTGATGGAATGAGGATTTTTTTAATATATCTTCATGGTTCAAGAGCCCTGGGCCATTTTAATCATGACTCAGACTCACAATCAAGATCATTGCCCAATTGAGTTAGACTTTGGTTTTATATTCCATTCTTTCAGTCATTTGCAATGTGGGCATTTTCTTTCATGAATTGCCATTTCAATTTACAATTGAACCATGTGATATGAAACTAAAATAATGCCATCCTTGATTTGATTAGACAGCCAGATGGGAGGTTAACGACAATGTGTCCCAGCTGCAACATTACCTTTTCAATGCAAATTACTTGAATATTCACAGAAGTGGTCATGTGGAGGGTAAGGGATGGTATAAAGCTTGGTGGAAAAAATGAACACAAATGGGCAACCTTCTTCGAACTAACATTTAGCAATGTGAAAAACACCAGAGTTTGTTTGACATTGCACAATGCTTTACCGGGGTTGACTACTATTCTTATATGTTTTCATAGGTTTTTCAGTATGTCGTATGTAATTGTGAGGAAGATTCTGTGATTCTGCTTCTGTTTGATCCACAGAACGTGGCCCTGTATTGCTGTGAGGTTGAAAGGGAATTCTTAACACAATTCATGCCCTTCAGCTGTTTTCCCTGTCGGACAGAGATGGGAGAAAAATAATAATATAGTTGGCATTATGTCTACATATCTCTTATTTTCATGGTTCAACCCAGTTGCTGTCAACTGTGCAAAGACTCAGCCCTCTCCATATAGATAATGAGACTATGGATAAAAATGTGGGGCAAAAAAAAAAAAGGCTATCTCATTCAGCATGATTCCAGAGGACGTAACATCGATCTAAGCTGACTGGTGTTGCAGGAGGCTGCATCACTCAGACATGACGGCTTTTGGTGAAGTCTTTGTGTTTAGTTTTGTAACTGTGAAAGTAACATTCACCGTTCTGGAGATCAAAATCTTATCAAATTGCTGAGGAGAGGATTGGCAGCCCAATTGCTCGTTTCTGCGAAGAAAATGATCTTCTATTTTCCTTTTGAGCATTCCGATATGGACGAAACTGTCAAATGTTCAGGTAGTACTTGTAATTCACTCAACCTGAATATATGTGGATTTGTGTATCTCTATATGTTTTTGTATTTCAATTGTTGGTGGGTCATTGAAGTAGAGGAAATTCCTGAACTAATATTGAATACAATTAAATGCATACATATTTACGATCCTTAAATATCTCTAAAACAGGCTAGTACCATTTTTAAAACATAGTAATGATATTATGTGTACTTCCTTTACACAGTGTGGCACAAATATCCAGTGTAAAATGATTGTTATAGGAATTTCCCTTGTTTGTGTTGTTGATGCCACCAGAGTGTAAACCGTGACTGCCCACTGGACTCCTCAGGTGCCAGACATTCTGAATCAGGTTGGCAGAGGGTGAGAAGCAGATTGTAGTCTCTCCCCGACTTTCTCTCTGTCTCTCTCACAGTGGAATGTATTGATCTTTTGGAAGATAATATGTGGTGCAAACTGATAATTTCTTGATTCGTATATGTCAAGGTTGTTTACCACACTCAATGGTAGCATCACACTTGAGTACAATTCTCTTTGGCCTTTGTCTGCTTTGGTAACTTTCAATTGAATAATCACAGTTTACAGGATACCATTGCCAGAAGCATTTATATAGAGTTACCATTAACTACAGCACTATATATTGTTTTGTGTTGAATTATATAGTGTGCTGGAGTGAATCAGTGCATCTTGCTTCAACAGCAATAATCAATGCTAAGGCACAAGTACCTGTCTAAATCATTATCTATCCTGCTATCCTTACAAAGAGCCTCATTGTGCTGCACAGTCCATTTCGATTTGAAAAGGTTAAACTTGTAACGATCCCTATGGTAGAGTTTGGTCATTGCACGCACAAATGTGTTTTTTACTCCTTTAAATTGTGTCTGTATAACCTAACATTTTCCACAGTTCAACCTGCATAACTGCAGCAATAAAATAAGGGATACTTTAAATCTGACCAGGAAGTGGAAGGCAGTGTCTGAGCTGCCACAGTCATGCAGCCTTGCCTGAGGACAAGCCCTATCCTGAAGCACTTACCCCCCGGTGAGATTTCTGTACACTCGTGAGCATTGGGCTTGCTCCATCATGCTGGCTGTTTTTATGACAGTCATTGATTCCTCAATACCCCTCACCCTCATACCAGGGGAAAAGACCTGAACTCAGAATTGATTCTCATCATTATTAGTCCCAACCCCCCTGCTGCACACACATTCACAGACCTGTAGAAAGGTCAGATCATTTACCTCTCCCATGTCTTTCTGTCAGAAGGATTTCCCTGCTTGTGACTTTATTGATTTGTGATTTGATGCATTTCTCAATATTTCAGCTTCTTTTTGCTCAATAAGTCTTTTATTTTTTCCTTTTTTATTTTGTCAGTGGCTTCCATCGGGGCCCATTTGCATTCCTGTTAGGCTAGGGCCCCGCTGTGCAGTTGATGCTTTGAACACACTCCCAGATGTGCTTATTCCGGCGTAGTGGTTCTTGGTTAATTAGTGTGTCTGTTTGTTAGTGGGACTCGGTTGTGTTTTACTCCTTCAAGTCTATACATGCATATGTGTAAATGTGTGATTGTGAAGTTTGTGTGGGGCTGCATAATCTTGTACCAAGGAGCTCTCTGCCACCAACAGATTTCTGATTTAATTTGTGGCAGAATGTTTTTCCTGTGCCATGAAGCATCAAAGGACATATATTTATGTTTTAAACAGGAGACCATTACTGCATATTTCTTCTTTCTCAATAATGTGTCATCTATGTGCTCTACACCAGTGGTTCTCAACTGGTGG
Source organism: Pseudochaenichthys georgianus (assembly GCF_902827115.2). Lineage (NCBI taxonomy): Eukaryota > Metazoa > Chordata > Actinopteri > Perciformes > Channichthyidae > Pseudochaenichthys > Pseudochaenichthys georgianus. The sequence goes on along the minus strand of NC_047523.1, from coordinate 21,213,757 downwards.
GTCGTGACCCCATTTCGAGTGGAAAAAAAATTGAATTCTTTTTTTTTGGAAAAAAGTAAAACTTTTATTTTGAAGGCCCGATTTTCTAACGCTGTGCAAGCAGTTGGACTGGAAGTACCGGAGACCATATACGGTTTTGAAAACTTCTGTCACTAGTGATCATCTTCTCAATAAAACATCTTCTCGAGTCTTCTGGCCAATCAGAATCAAGATTGTTGCCGGAAGTCCCCACGGAGAATAACTTTGCGGTAGAACTACTCTTTATACATCCATGGATACAACTTCAGATACAAATGAACACATAATGAAATATGACCCCCGGTTTGATGATTGACAGGTCACAGAACAATGGGAGCTATCTACCCTTACCCCAGGGTCGGCGTCATGGGGGGTCAAGCCTTGCCACTTTGCCGTTTTTTTTTTTTTTTTAGTCATATAGGCTAAGTGAAAACGTTTCCACTAAAGGTTTTTTGTGTGAAATACAAATTCAGAAATAAAGAATACAAATATAAAACACAGCCTGAGGTGTGCTTACTGCTGCTCTCTGATTGGTGTGTTGCTTGACCAATGACCCCCGACCTTTGTTTTGTTATCATTACGTGGCTGTGTGTTTAGATGAAATCCCAGTGGCGATCTGTTCATCTGTTCCACTGATTATACAGTAAAGCCATCGAAAATAATACGATATACAGTACACAGTACAAGTAGCCTACTTCTTGGTCTCTGTGTTTCATTCAAGCTCGGCTCTGTGTGTGTGGCACGAGTGCATTTTGTGAGTGCGCGAGCGGTAACGTGGAATGTTGTTGTTAGCATCTGGTTAGCTAGCTATGCTAACGGATATACAGAGCTGTTTCTACACCAAGGTGGAGGAGAGTCCTCTCCTGTCAGACTGAGAGGATCGTATAACCTCAGCTCAGTGAGTTAAGGACTCTCTCAGTGTTTAGATAGTTCACTTTAGTGTAGGTTATCTCAGTGGGTCTTAAACGGTTTGGTCACCATTTATGTAAACAAGTATTTGCGAGGAACACCTTTATATGATCATTATAGTTATTAAAAAATAAGAGAATAAATGAAAAACGTGTATGAAATAATATAGGACAGTAACACAAGAATACAGTTTAAAAGGGGAGTGATTAGTAAAATATCCATAAAGAAAAATAAATCTGTTTACAGTTCTGTTTCATATGGGTGTTGAGAGATCCATAGATCTCTTCACTTTGCTCTCAAAGTGCACCAGATTGATGCATTTAACTTCAATATTTAAAAAAAGATCATTTGCACACTTTTATATGGTGGCCTATGTCCATATGTTTCTGTTTTGGTGGTCGTGCCACGACCGTGCAAGTCATAGGTGCGCTATAAAATAGCACCCCCTGCAATGTGTGTGAAAGACAATAGACTTTACAGCATGTTTTTTGAAATTGAAGTTGCGTTGGTGTTTGTGTGTTGGTTGTTGACGGCAGTGTGTGCTCCCCCTTGGTAAATGATTGCCCCCCCCATTCGATTTGTTCTAGAGCCGACCCTGCCTTACCCACAATTTAAAGTAATTCACACAGACTATCTCCTCTTTGCTCTTCTCTCTGTGAGGAGCAGCAAGCTATCAGAACAAAGTGAAAATATTATTAATATGTCGGGTAGTAATAGATTTATTAATGTTTTTCTCAGTGTACCAGAATGCGTAGTTTATTTGTTAGATTTTCTACAAATCTCCTGGGGGTTGGGTTTTCAGCATGTTTGCCTTTTTATGTTATACAGTTCAGCTTTGATTCCATCATCTCATTAAACCTTTTTTTAAAGCTTTCTTTAGTTCTGTGAAGGGATATAAGAGATATATGCACTGTACTTCACTTTAATTAATATTGTATGCTGAAAAGCGTATATATTACAGCACGATTTTTTGTTGATTAGATTTGAGTGGTTCAAAATGTCGGGTCGTGATTTATTGACAAAGTAAAAAGTGGGTCCCGAGGCCTGACCAGTTGAGAACCACTGCTCTACACAATCATTATCTATTAAAACAATGACCACTAAACATGTACAGGTCAAAATTAAGCATGACACAGCATGTTCTGAACAATTTGAAGATAAAACCATCTTTCCACCTTTTAATAGTTAATAAATACTGATTGTTATTAATATGTATATCCTTTTTATGTATTATGTAATATGTATAGTCCTTTTTGATTTGTTATTGATTCATTAATGTACTAATACCAACGTTTTTTTTTGTATTGTTTCAATAAGCCTTTCCAAACATTTCAGTACATCACTGGGTGATACATTGTAAAGGAGTGATATATATATTTTTTAAAGATCCATTTAATCATTGCTGATTCAATTTTCATGATGGATTTCCTGTAGATGGAACTTGCTAAATGTGTTCAGCTTTGGTGGCAATTGCTAACATATAATCTACCTAACTCAGTTATCTTGGTTTTTATTCTGACTGCAGGAAGATTATAGATAGGTGGCCAGAAAGGAGATGGTAATTCACATGGAAATGTTAAAAGATACCTACTGCAAAAACAGTATAGAGCTGAAATTGACTTGGGGTCTTTTCCAGCGACAGTTACTCTAACCAAGCAGGCTGAACAACATTCTGGCCTGAAGCAAAGTGCGTTTAAGACCTGTTGAAAACATTTACTTCGGCGTCATGTTTAGAGGCAATTGTTGGTAAAATATGTGTCCTATGTGTCTCTTCTGTCACTCTATAATTAAGATGTATGTATTGCTCTTGCAAAACACTTGTTTTACCTGCTTTGAAAACCTTTCTGACACATTATGCAGACTTGCTGAACCTCCGATAGACCAGCACAGTGCAACTAGAGCCTACAAATAATTTATTTTACCATCTACTAAGTTTGGGTGAAGAAAAGGGCGATGTATATGTCTGTGCACAATGCAGAGTACACTTGCATCTCCAGGAGTTGTCTCAGATCAATAGGTGGCAGACGGGCAGCCATCGATCAGCTCAGTGCATGGAGGCTAATTTATGCCACTGCTCCCTCCGCACCGGGGCGTGAAATTTAGATTATTACAGCCAGGCAAATCCACTATCTGGGGGAAGGATATGTTGCTCTGGCACATATTGGCTGTCTTCCTTGTATATAAAGAGAAAAGAGAGGAGGGAAGGGGGCCTAGGCTAGCACTCTGTGGCCATGGCAGAGGGGCCAAATTATTATCCCAATTTATTATGGTGCCCTCAGTTTTTCTTCTTACAGTACAGTCCCCCAGCCCCCTTACCTACATAATTCCACTGGATTAAAGAAGCTGCACAGCAATGTTATGGCTGCATAGTGCTGTAATTTGATAAGAAATGCATGTACACATTTGTAAGCTATTTAGCATATTTAAAACAACTTCCTTTGTTTGTGTTCCCATATGTCATAGAATAGAATATAATAGAATATATCTTTATTGTCATCACACATCAGTGCAACGAAATTCAGTTGGCATCTCTCAATGCAATACATAACATAAATAAGAACACATCCATAAAAACAGTGATAAAGCAGAGATAGTAGCAATAATAATCAGGGTCATCATATGTACTTTACCAGAATGTTAAAATATATAAAGCTACAATGTTTAAATATAAATAGTTACTAAAAAATATCAGTTGATACTTAATAAATATACAAATAAATAACATGGTATTTTAGGCTGCAGTCTTTGATGGGAAGTAGTGTGTTTGTATGTGTGCATGTTATAGTGCGTTTTGTGGTTGGACAGGGATGGGAGTGATGGAGGCCACAGCTCTGGGAAAGAAGCTGTTCTTCAGTCTGTTGGTGCGTGCTTTTATTGACCTGAACCGTCTGCCGGATGGCAGCGGTTCGAACAGTGAGTGGCCGGGGTGTGTGATGTCTCTGATGATACTGCTGGCTTTCTTCTGCAGTCGACTTTTGTAGATGTTATCAAGGTTGGGCAGCTCAGTCCCAACGATGCGCTGAGCAGCCTTCACCACCCATTGCAGGTCCTTCCGCTCTGTGGCTGTGCAGCTGGTGTACCACACAGTTATGCAGCTGGACAGGGTGCTTTCAATGGTCGACCGATAGAAGTCTACCAGCAGTTTTTGTGGAAGCCTGGCCTGTCTAAGTTTCCTCAGGAAAAACAGTCTCTGCTGTGCCTTTTTCACCAGGTTTGAGGTGTTTGAGGTCCATGTTAATTTATTGGAGATGTTGACTCCAAGGAACCGTAGGTCTTCCACGCTCTCCACTGCTTCTCCGTGGATGTGGAGATGGACTTCCTTTTTTGTCCTCCTGAAATCAACAATGAGCTCCTTAGTTTTGGAGGTGTTAAGGACAAGGTTGTGTTCCTTACACCAGTCAGTCAGATGTTCCACCTCGAGCCTGTAGGCTGTCTCCTTATTGTCTGTAATAAGACCGACTACTGTGGTGTCGTCTGCAAATATTACTATGGAGTTGGAGGTGTGGATGGGGGTGCAGTCGCTGGTAAAGAGTGTGAAGAGCATGGGACTAAGCACACAACCTTGTGGGGTTCCTGTGTTTAGTATAAGGGGGGATGATAGGTGCTTACCGACTCTGACTTGCTGTGGTCTGTCAGTCAGGAAGTCCATGACCCATGAGCAAAGTGAAGAGCCAAAGCCAAGAATATTCAGTTTGCTGACCAGTTTGTGGGGCATGACGGTGTTGAATGCAGAGCTAAAATCCAAAAATAGCCTCCTCACATAACTGCCTGGTAATTCCAGATGTGTCAGAGAGGTGTGGAGGGCTGAGTTGATGGCATCTTCTGTGGAGCGGTTTGGCCTGTAGGCAAACTGATGCTTGTCAAGGTCAGGTGGGATGATTGTTCTGATATGGGCAAGCACCAGTTTCTCAAAACACTTCATGACTATTGGTGTAAGCGCGACTGGGCGATAGTCATTTAGGCACTTCACAGATGTCTTTTTAGGCACTGGAATGATGGTTGAGGATTTGAGGCATGTTGGAACAGTAGCTTGTTGTAATGAGAGGTTGAATATATCAGTAAACACCTCTGTCAGCTGGTCCGCACATGCCTTCAGTACCCGGCCGGGCACTCCGTCTGGGCCTGCAGCTTTGCTAGGTCTGATTTTCCTGTCCACACCTGATGGTGCTGTAGAACCAGTGTTGTCTCCTCAGCAGGTGGGTGGATGAGTGGAGCAGATTCCTCTCCCGGGGTGTCAAAGCGGGCGAAAAACTGGTTTAGGACATCAGGGAGTTCTGCATCATTGCTGGGCAGCAGATTGGTGCTTTTGTAGTCGGTGAGTGCCCTGATACCGTTCCACATGCTGCGGGGGTTGTTGTTGTTAGCAAAGTGATCCTCAATACGTTGCTTGTGATCGTGCTTAGTATCCCTGATGCCCCTCTTGAGTTTCCCCCGTGCTTCACTGTAGGATTGTTTGTCCCCAGACCTGAATGCTGTGTCCCGCTCCTTAAGCAATGACTTCACATTGCTAGTAATCCATGGCTTTTGATTTGGAAACAGCTTTATTGTCTTCTGAGTTAAAATATTCGCTGTGCAGAAGTTTATGTATCCTAGTACTGTCTCAGTCTATTCCCCAAGATCTGACCCTTCAGCAAACAAATCCCAGACTGTGCGTTCAAAACAGTCTTGCAGCATTGAGGTGGCTTCCTCAGACCACACTTGTACTGTCCTGATAGCTGGTTTTGTTTTGCAGATCCGTGGTTTGTAAGCCGGAGTCAGAATTAGTGAGATGTGGTCAGATTGTCCTAGATGTGGGGATGCTGTTGCTTTAAATGCCCCTGGGATGTTTGTGTAGACCTGGTCCAGGACGTTGTTTTCGCTTGTTGGGAAGTTCACATTTTTATAGAATTTAGGCAAGACTGCTTTGAGATTAACATGGTTAAAATCACCTGCTACAATGACTACACCTTCCGGGTGCGCCGTCAGCTGTTTGTTGATGTCATCATGTAGCTTTTCCAGTGCTAATTTAGCGTTAGCTTGGGGGGGGATGTAGACGGCAATCAGTATTATTGTTGTAAATTCTCTCGGTAACAAGAAAGGTCTGCACTTTACCGTTAATGCCTCCAAGTTTGGGCAGCAATGTTTACTAACAATGTCCGCTGCTGTGCACCAGCTGTTGTTTACGTAGACACAAAGTCCACCCCCTCGGCTCTTTCCGGAGTCCTTCGTGCGATCCGCTCTGTGAATAGAGCAGCCGGCTAGCTCGATAGCGGCGTCAGGGATGTTGTGGTTCAGCCAGGACTCTGTGATGATCGTCACACAGTGGGGTGCACACCTCACCCTGATCTCGTCCATCTTGTTGATTAGAGACCTGGTGTTGGCGAGGAATAGGCTCGGAAGCGCCGGTCTGTACGGGTTAGCCTTTAGCCTAGCCCTTAGCCCAGCTCGCTTACCCCGCTTCTGTCTCCTCTCCTTCCGCCGCCACCTCGCTGGTGGGACGGTGAAACCGATTGCCTCCGGGCTGCGTAGAATCTCCGGAGGGAAGAAAATTGTGTCCAAACGGAGATCAGTGTGGGTGTTCCGGATGAAAAATAATTGAGCTCGGTCATATGTATTAAAGGCTACTACCTTGCTGCTAGAAAGTAAACACACTAAAACGTATACAAACAAACAGAGAGAGAGCCGAGCCGCTGCGTCTGCACGCACCGCCATCTTGGCGCCAAGAGTCATGTTCAGAAGTTAAGTGTGCCTGTCTGTACATGAACATATTAATGAAATGTGTATTGCATGCAAACAAAGGGCTAACTAAATGTCACGTGGTCGTCATAGAATACCTTCAATTGGCACTTAAACTCCAAGCACAGTGCATGGATGTCATCATCATCATGGTTTGAAGGCTCTTGGAACTTAAAGAGTCTTGCCAAATGAATCAACTGACAGAGTCATGCATTTTTCAATGCCGGACACTTATATGTTTTTGTCTTTGGATACATAAACTGTGGCCTGTGTTAAACAGGCAGGAGGGCGGTGTATAGTTTGCACTCTTTGGGAAATTATGTGTTGCCAAGGCACTCCAGGTTCAGAATACTGGAATACCCTTCACATGCCAAGAGGCCACAGCCAGACAATATTTCGAAACACTCAAAACAGCATTTGGACTTGCAATGCTTGAATGTAAATGGATCTCTCTGCCTCATGGTGGCAACACCTTTTTCTGTTTTCCTTGGACAGATACTCATCCAGAGAGTCGACACTATCGCACAGTTTGCAAGCCATGAACTGCACACTGATACTCAGAAGTGCTCTACTTTGTGGGATGATGCAATCACTTTGGTCCCATTTATTTATTTCAGGTAGTAGGGAGCTCAATATCAGAGAAAGTGTGCTGTGGCAGACTGTCATTTTCCAAATAAGACACTTGCATAATGTTTTTTGATGGACAAACGTAATGAGATGTTTTGCATGCCCTAAATGTATAGTTGGCTTGGTCTATCTGCCATGACTCTGCACTCCACCTGCTGTAAGTGTTACTCCCTCAGGAGACTTTATTTGCTGAACCAATGGTGTATCTGCAAATCTTCATGGAAAGGTCTTGGATGTTTTGGATGGTCTTCTGGATCCAGATCAAGAGTTCGGACCCTTTTGTGTTGCCTTTTTTTGTCAATTTGGTGTTTTTTCTTAGGGATTTAAAATGCATCTGGATAGAGCATATTGATCCATAGGTTTCTAATGCAGTGGATGCAGGGCACAAGCCAAACCAGTTAGGTTTGTGCAAGTTTTTGTACCCTAATGGACAAGCCTGCTGAGCCCATTAGAAAGCTCTGCCTCTACTCATCCAGAGAGGGGTTAATATGTGTAACATCGCTCTTTTAAGTGCTACCTGGGGAGATCTAACTGGCTTTTAGAGGAGTATATTGTAGCTTTTGCCATCAACGATAGACCTTTAACATCAGCCTGATTCTTTTGAATTTGTCAGTGAGGGGCAATATATTACAATGATAATTCAATTTGAGAAAATAATGAAAAAATAAGAAATGTAAATTATCATCAGTTATATTACATACTTCATCCCCTATCGAGAGAGAACTATTGAGGTAGTTAATGTGGTTCACTTTTAAATATTCTTATAGTTTTTTTACCTTTGTCATTTACCTGACCAGAAGCCATCTTCTTGAACTGCTGTTCATAGTTTTGTCATTAGTTCAATACTACACATCCTGCCATTTCTGCCCGATTTGTTTTATTTGTGCCAAATAACTTAACTCCCTTATTGTATCTCAGTGCCTGAGATTGCTCCTGTGGCCAACAATATTGAAATGTGAGAGTTTGCCTCAAATGTTATTTGTATTGCTTTAAAGGTCCCATGTCATGGCCATTTATACTGATCATAATTCCATTGTTGAGGTCTACTAGAATAGATTTATATTGTGCAATTTTCCAAACTCACATTGGTTTCTCATACAGCATCTCTGTATCGTATGTGTATTCACTCTCTGTCCTAAACGGCTTGCTGGAGCTCCTTCACCCCCTCCCTATGAACCCACTGTGCTCTGATTGGTCAGCTCGCCCACTCTGTTCTGATGAGTCCACCACCGTTACATCGGAACATCAGTTACAATGGCGTTTGTTAGCAACCAGAAAATGACACCAGTAATGACAAACAGATGAGAATGCTGCGTGGGGTCTGGGTGCCGTGTTGGCGGGACTTTGCGGGGCTAGCTGCTGTGAGGAGCGGACAGTGTGATCTGTATTACTGGTGTTGTTTCCTGGTTGCTGCGTGGGGTCTGCGAGACAGAGCCAAACTCAGCCTGAAATCAACCTGAGCACCATGGACGCGGGAAGGGGGAATGCTGAGGGGGCTGCATCACCTTCATATGCGAGGCTCCACTAGCACCCGCACCCCCAAACGCGGCGCACCTACAGTGTAAGCACGCCACAGTTTCGCCGCTGCGAGAGTGTGCGTGCGTGTGTGTGAGGAGACCAATTGTCGGTACGTCACTTGGTTCCTGGAAGAAAAAAATGGAAAAAGAGAAATCTCCAACGAGGCGTTCTGGGGCAGCATAGACGGGTCTTTTCTGTGTTAGAGTTGTACTCGCTACAGGATGTACTTTGAGGGTTTGTGACTCTGCAAACCGTTTACAACATAACACACAAGGGGAAGGGTAATAACCGGAAAAGCATGACATGCGACCTTTAAATTCACCATTACAAGCTATACAACACAAGGCATTATCTCTGAAATCTCCTTTTCTTTAAAAGAAGGCCAACTTGCATTTTGGGACATGTTAAGAAAAGTTATAAAACCCTTTTTAGTTGTTAGTCAAAAAGCCATCACTGACCTTCAAGTTGTCCGCAATGTTGTCCTGCTGATGAGGGCATCAGATGAGAAAGAAAACTACTCATATGGGCCTTTTTGTAAGGCAAAGACAAAGGACATCCTTTGGCAGAGGAAGACTAACTGTAGAGTCTAAACAAAGTAGAACAGATAAGAAACTAGAGGTGGTGGGACTTTAGAGAGACTCATTAAAACCAAGAACAACGAGTACTGGACTGCGGGTTGTTCAATGTTCAAATGAAGCGGCTTCTTTCTTGGCCCTGAGTCACAATTAATTAGCACCGCAAGGGGCATCAACACGGCTCTGCATCTACAGAGTTTGTGTGAAAAAGAAAGAGATGAAAAAGGGGGAACAAATTATCATTGATGGTGTGCCTGAGGGTCATGGTTGTGTTGTTCCCAGACATTCCCCTGCATTTGCTCAATCTGCTCTCCTTTGTCAAGGTTTAACAATCACACTTCCCATATAAACATGTTCTCAGAGACAGCTCTCTCAAGTGACGGCATGCTTCAAATAATAAATGTTGTCTTCCCCCTCAAATCATTTTCAAGGCCAGAAGTATTGGAGGACGTGCCAAAAGGTAGCGTCCTCTGACCAGTTGCCAAGAATTTACACAGGGGAAGTTTTACTTGCAGTTATCTTTCCACTGATGGGCTCTCTTTTTCGAACTGCGTTAGACAAAATGAAGCATTTCAACTCAACTGACAATTGAAAGCAAGCTTGAAAGACATGTTTATGTGATACACATACTTGCTTGCGCCTTGGTTATGTTTATAATTGTAAAACCTCTGGAAGTAGTCAGCTGCATCTTGCATCTTTATATTAATGCAATGCAAGGGAAGAGTCCCTTGGTGGGATGGTGGTTTTCTTTTTCCTCACCTCGTCTTCCTAATTCCCCCCACAGTGTTGACTTAATCAGAACCAATCGCCTCTGGCTGTGAAGTCTACTGGAGAAACTGGTGAATCCATTATAACCTCACCGAGATAATGTGCATGCATACAGGCTTACATAAATAATACACATATGACTCACTTATGAGATGGTGCAGACCTTCTTTCTTATTTATCTCAAGATGGAAAAACCTCTAGAAACAGCATTAAGATTATACAACACAAATCTATAAAAGTGGGTAAGCCCTATAATAGGGGAAATGTTCACTCTAAATTGCCCTGTTTCATTACATTACATTGCATTTAGCTGACGCTTTTATCCAAAGCGACTTACAATAAGTACATTCGACCAGGAAGACACAACCTTGAAGAAAACAGAATCATATAAGTACATCAGGTTTCATAGAGCCAAGCATTTCAAGTGCTACTCAACTGGCTATAGATACGCCAGTCCTTTATTAGTATATAAGTGCTCAGTTAGCAGTTCTATCGCTCGAGGTGGAGTCGAAAGAGATGAGTTTTCAGTCTGCGCCGGAATATGTGCAGGCTTTCTGCGGTCCTGATGTCAATGGGGAGCTCATTCCACCATTTTGGAGCCAGGATAGCAAACCCACGTGTTTTTGCTGATGGGAACTTGGGTCCCCCTCGCAGCGAGGGTGCAGCGAGTCGTTTGGCTGATGCAGAGCATAGTGCACCCGCTGGGGTGTACCGTTTAACCATGTCCTGGATGTAGGAAGGGCCAGATCCATTCGCAGCATGGTACGCAAGTACCAGTGTCTTGAAGTGAATTATAGCAGTTACCGGAAGCCAGTGAAGGGAGCGGAGGAGCTGAGTGGTGTGGGAACATTTAGGAAGGTTGAAGACCAGACGAGCCGCTGCATTCTGGATGAGCTGCAGAGGTTGGATGGTATGCAGGTAGACCATCCAGGAGGGAGTTGCAGTAGTCTAGGCGTGAGGTGACGAGAGCCTGGACCAGAAGCTGGGTCGCTTTCTGGGTCAGCTGGGGACGTATCTTCCTGATGTTGTAAAGTGTGTATCTGCAGCAACGGGTTGTAGCAGCGATGTTTGCCGTGAAGGACAGGTTGTTATCTAGGATCACACCCAGATTCCTTGCAGTCTGGGTCGGGGAAACAACAGAGGTGCCGATGTTGATAGTCAGGTCAAGAGTGGGACAATCTTTTCCCGGAAGGAAAAGCAGTTCAGTCTCGTCAAGGTTGAGCTTGAGGTGATGAGCGGACATCCACTGAGAGATGTCAGCTAGACAAGCAGAGATGCGTGCGACGACCTGGGTCTCTCAGCGGGGAAAGGACAGAATTAATAGGGTGTCGTCAGCGTAGCAGTGGTATGAAAAACCATGCGAGCTAATGACAGATCCGAGCGAGTTTGTGTACAGGGAGAAGAGGAGAGGACCAAGAACAGAGCCCTGAGGGACCCCTGTAGTTAATTGACAAGGGTCGGACTCGGACCCTCTCCAAGTTACCCTGTAGGTACGGTCTTTGAGGTATGAGGTGAGGAGGGAAAGTGCAGAGCCTGAAACTCCAAGTTCTTGGAGAGTGCGAAGGAGGATCTGATGGTTCACCGTGTCGAATGCAGCATACAGGTCCAAAAGGATGATGACAGAGGAGAGGGATGCTGCTTTGGCAGTGTGCAGTTCCTCAGTGACAGCAATGAGAGCAGTTTCTGTGGAGTGACCTGCCTTGAAACCAGACTGGTGCGGATCCAGAAGGTTGTTCTGATGGAGATAACAGGAGAGTTGTTTAAAGACAGCGCGTTCAAGTGTTTTAGACAGGAACGGGAGTAGAGAGACAGGCCTGTAGTTTATAACATCAGACGGGTTGAGAGTGGGTTTCTTTAGGAGAGGGTTTACTCTTGCCTCCTTGAGACTGTTTGGAAAGTGACCAGAAGTGTTGATGAAATGGGTGAGAAACGGTAGAATATCAGGAGCGATAGTCTGAAGGAGGTTTGAAGGGATAGGGTCCAGAGGACATGTGGTAGGGCGGGCAGAGGTAATGAGGGTAAGAACCTCACTTGGCGAAAGAGGGGAAAAGGAGGTTAGTGTGCGGGTGGAAGGAGGGTCTGGTGACCCATCGGTGAGTAAAGGTGAGTCAGAAAAAGAAGAGCGAATATCATCAACCTTTTTTTCAAAGTGGTTAACAAAGTCGCTTGACAGAAGTGAGGAGTGGGGAGGGGCTTTGGGAGGGTCCAAGAGGGTGGAGAAGATGGAAAATAGTTTTTTAGGATTGGAATAGGAAGATTGGATCTCATCTTGAAAGAAAGTGCTGTTTGCCTGAGAGATCGAAGCAGAGAAAGAGGAGAGGAGAGCCTGATAGGTTAGGAGGTCGTCGCGGTGTTTGGATTTCCACCGTTTCCGCTCTGCTGCCCTAAGGACGGTTCTATTAGCACGCAGTGCGTCATTTAGCCAGGGAGCAGGAGGGGACTGACGAGCCTGCTGAGATGTGAGAGGACAGAGAGAGTCCAGAGAGGATGAGAGAGTAGAGAGGAGAGTTTCTGCAGCAGAATTTGGAGGCAGGAGTTGGAATGAGTCAGAGGAAGGGAGGGCTGAGAGCACCAATGAGGCAAAGGTAGAGGGGGAGAGGGAACGGAGGTTACGGCGGACAGGTGCATGTTGAGAAGAGATTAGTTTGTTATGTTTGGAAAGGGGTAGAGAGAATGAAATGAAGAAGTGATCAGATGTGTGGAGCGGGTTTACAGAGAGGTTAGAAGTAGTGCAGTTCCTTGAGAATATGAGATCAAGGACATTGCCAGCTTTATGAGTTGGTGGGGACGGAGACAGTGAGAAAGCAAAGGCGGTTAACAGAGATGTTAGTTAGTCTATCTTCCCCGTCTGGAGGTTGAAGTCTCCGAGAAGTACAGCGGGAGGGCCAGTTTCAGGGACGTGTGAGAGGAGATTATCTAATTCCTCCAAGAAGTCCCCCAAGGCGCCTGGTGGACGGTAGAGAACAACAATGGTTAATTGTATAGGATGGGTTACTGTGACGGCATGGAATTCAAAGGTGGAAGGAGTGCAGTTAGGTAGCTCGAAGAGGGAAAAGCTCCATTTGGGAGAGAGTAGGAGACCAGTGCCACCTCCTCTGCCAGTGGGTCTGGGTGTATGGGAGAAGAAGTATGCTGTGGAGAGAGCTGCTGGGGTGGATGTGTTGGATGGAGTAATCCAGGTCTCAGTGAGAGCAAGGAAATCCAGGGTCTGCAGGGAGGGGTAGCCAGAGATGAAGTCAGCCTTAGGAACAGCTGACTGGCAGTTCCACAGGCCACCTGAAACTAGATGTTGGATCTCAGTGGAGCACGTGGGATAGACGAGAGCAGGCCGGTTATAGCGATTATGAGATACATGGGGCCAGTGATAATTGTGAGAAGACACATGAACAGGAATGGAGAAAATACACATGATTATAGCATGAGGGGCTAGAAAGCTAAATAAAATAAAATAAGACACCAGCGATACTTAGCTCAATCAGAGTAGGATTTGCCTCCTCTTTGCCACACTCGTGACTCCAGCAGGACTCCAATGTCTTTGTCAGTCTTACTCCAGCAGGACTCCAATGTCTTTTGTCAGTCTTCGGCTGTCTGACGCTGACGAAAGAGCTACCTAAAATGGACGCCTGATTGCTGAGTTCTCACAGCTGTGGGGCCACGCCCCTCTAATTAGTTAACTCTCTACAGCTGATGGGCGACAGCAGAGAAGCCCTGCCTAATGTAATGCAGGCTTGAGTGCCTACTGAGACCTGTGTAACAGGTTCACGTGAGCAGATCTGAGATTTAAAATCTCTCAAAAGCGCCGTTTTATCTACAATAACTACAGAACAATTATACAGAGTAGAATAAATGAAACAGAGAAGTCTAATTAAACAAGAATATAACTTACAGTGGTTGCTGCGTCAATAGGTATTGTCGTCACCCGGTCTAGATGCACACTGAGTTCTTTAGTTTTTGAATGAGGTATTTGAATGCTTTTTTAGCTGGAAGATGACTAATTCACGCTGTTGTATACTTCACGCAATCAGCTGAGAGGCCCTGCCTATTGTAATGCAGGCTTGAGTGCCTACTGAGACCTGTGTAACAGGTTCACGTGAGCAGATCTGAGATTTAAAATCTCTCAAAAGCGCCGTTTTAGCTACAATAACTACAGAACAACTATACAGAGTAGAATAAATGAAACAGAGAAGTCTAATTAAACAAGAATATAACTTACAGTGGTTGCTGCGTCAATAGGTATTGTCGTCACCCGGTCTAGATGCACACTGTCCAGTTTCGACTGGACAGTCAATATTCCATGTTCACAGCTTCACTGACTTGTTAGCCTACTGTATGTGGTCTCAGCATGTTCCCTAACCCTTGAAGCTATTCTAACAGCCACCTTTTTTCTTATCCCAAACCGAAAAAAAGCCATCTAAAATATGTTGGTAATTATTTAACCCTTTATAGGGCACTATTAGGTTAACCATAACACGTTTCAGGCTTCTGCTGATTTGTCAAATTTCCCAATGGCATGCTCTGTGGTGTAGAATGGTCTTCGCTGATTGGCTGGGAGAAAACCAGATGCTTTCCGACCTCACTGAGTCGCGGGGGAGACGCCATGTTTGGGTAACCCTAACCCAAATATGGTTCCTCGCCCGATAAAGGGTTGAAATACTGAAAATGATTTCAATGAATTGACAAAGTATACACATAGGAGCATGTTGTTAAATGGTTGAGTGGTGCATTTGGGCGCTAAAATATATCATATTGTAGGAATTGATCTATTTAGATTTAAATGGACTTTCATTTTTTATAGCATGTTTCTCTTCAAATTATTGTTACACTGCATACGAAAGATGGTGATCAAACCACCAATCATCTTCTACAGCCGCAGTTGCCTAATTCTAATATGAGCAGAATATTACTAATTTGCTTCTTAGTGAGAGTTCACCTTTTTAAAATGGCAAAAACGTTTATGGCATGTCGATGACCAAGTTATGTCTGGTTGGGCGATGGTTGCTACATTTCTGCATGACCAAAGAACAAGAATTGTAAAGGGTCAACCATTTATACACATTGTTTTTGTGTGGCATTTACCCATGGTTTCCTTAATGGGTTTGACTTCTTTCTCACTCCCATGGGTTTCCTTCCCATGTCAGCCAGCCCCAGGAATAGGTGTTAATGCGGCAGCTGGCAGGGCAGACCTTTTTTTCTTACCTGGTGATTGATTCCCCCCGTCTCACTGCTCTGAATGGGTTAACCAACACCAGGACCCCTGTTACAGAAAGATTGCATTTAGCTGTTGCTGCCAAACTAAATAGGAAACCAGTATGTCTGGTAGGGAAGAATGGGAGAACAAAGAAAGCAAGGTTGAAAGAAAGAAAAGAGGGTACAATTTGGCTGTTAGCTGCCAGTTGTAACCCCCCGTCTTCCCACTTAATCTTTTCCATTATGAAAATAAATCCTGGATAATAGAGTGCTTTGGCGGTTTTTCTTGTGACACATTTTTGCATACATTTACTGAAACAGACATTAAATCTGCCAAGAAGTGTTTGCTATCAATAGCAGATGCCCATTATCAGTTCTGTTTTCAAATGTGTTTCTCAAATAACATAAAAGCAATGTTATTACATCAATATGACCATCCAGGTGGAATTTATGTAAATCATCTCCAAAGAAAGTCCGCTCTTGATTTATGCATATGTACTGGCAGCAGTAGATGAAGTCATCTAATGTTCATCTTTTCTTTGTCTTGCAGGTAAGATCCCTAATTCATCCCATTGGGCGCAGCCTCTAGGATGACCGCAGATGTGATGAGTAACACCGCTTCACTTCATGGGCCAGTTTAGCATGCACACAGAGTGAGAGAGGATCAGTGAATTCCAGACACTGCTCAACAACACCTGCACACCCATAAAAGCACATATTGAACTCCATATACAGTACATGAGGTCACATGCAAACATTAACATTTAAAATATTGATGTTTAGGGTCTGTATTAGGCAACATATGGAGAGTGTTCAATACTTGACAATTAATTAGCAAGCGTCTTTATATACAAACATTTTGTTTATACATTTTATTATATTTGTAATATAACATAGCACACTCCAGAGTCAGGGATTTATCTTCTTTTTCAAATGTGAAAAAGTGATTTTCTTGTAAATGTTACTCTGCTACATTTCAGTGTACACACAGATGCATGCGTTTGTTTGCCCTATTTGGTGAAAGCAAACATCTGAAATCAGTGTGTGAAGTTTTTGGGTTACTAAGTGACCTTTACTTTAATATTGTAATTAAATACAAATCTGTGCCTCTGTGTTTTCCTGGAAGTGCTTGCACTAGTATAGTATTTTAAAACATATAGACACACACATCCAAACATACTGCAACTGTCAGAGGCGGTCGTGGGAGTGCCACCCATTTTAAGAGTTAACTGCCTGAGTTGTGCAATTTTTTTCTGAACTGTAATGCGGTGTAACTGGTTGAACGCACAGTGCGGTTGACTTGACTTGTACAAGCTTGACCTGCAGATTTCCTGGTCATGTACATGTGCTTTGTTACTGTTCACCTGCTGCATGTGGGCTCAGGTACAGATAGGGCATGCCTGCTTTTCCTGAGTCTCAATACTAAATTCATGCTAACGTGCAAGAAAAATAGGTCATTCAGTAGGGGCAGAGGAGAGATTTGTTATCCAGTTTCAATCTATATCTCTATGCGTAGGTGAGGCTGAGAATATATGTAGGTGTATGTACAGAGACTGACTGTGGGTGGATGCAGACAGGCAGGGTGATTAACGCTGAGCTGATCTGAGGTCGAGCAGCGCTGGAGGTTGCCACTGTGTCTAATAAGGAAAGTAGGAAAGCAAAGGCAGGACAAAAGACAAGATGGAAAAAATGTACAATTCTAAGTTCCATGAAACCATTAGGAATAACCTCTTTGTTAGCCAGCCTCAAATGTTAGTTCATACAGGGTTTAAGCTCTCTGTAGTTAAAACGTGTCTTAGAAAAGAGTCACAATTGCTTGTCCGTGCACCAAGTATGTTAGTTAATTTTGTTTAACATTAAGACTGCAATACAATAGCATAACTGCTACCTATATGTTTCACCTGAAGGGCAGACCCTTTCAAAAAGTTATTTGCATGTGTTTGCACATACATGCACTGTGAAGCTGACCGTTGAGCGGCCCAGACCAAGCAAGGAGGCAGAAGCACAGTGTCTTTACCGTCTCGGCTTCGGGACAACCAGTCAGCCACCCGGTTTCAACGCCGCTTCCTCCGCCACCTCCAGCGGGGCCAGTGAAGCCGTTGTCTCCTCGTGGGTCCGGGTCCGCCTCCTCGGCCTGCAAACGCTGCTCCTCCTGCTTGTCTCTCGTCTCCTGCTGCTTGTCTCTCGTCTCCTGCTGCCTCAACAGCCGTGGCCCCCTGGTCCGTTCCAGGCATAGCCACCCCCAGCCGCGGTTCCTCTCTTTGGTCCCTCTTCTTTACTCTCGTAATTTTCACCTCCTTACTTCATCGAATCCCACTTCTGACACCATTTGTGAAGCTGACCGTTGAGCGGCCCAGACCAAGCAAGTAGGCAGAGGCAGAACGTCCAAAAATATAACCCGACGTGGGCATTTATTAAAATCATGGGCACAAAGTTCACCGCCTCAATCCTGCGGTTCTCCTTTCACACATCCTGCAGCCACAAGGATCTCACACACACACACCTAGCCCCCTCAACAGACAGAGAAACAGAGCCTAAATACACACACTCCAATCATCACAACAAGACACAGGTGAGGGGGGAGGAGACAACACAGGACACCAGGTGCACACAATCATCAGCCACAGACAACATATACTGTGCAATCACGCTAATAAAGTGCCATACAGTATCACCCGGCCTGAAGCCGTCAGTCCATAGTGACGAAGTTCCCTTCGTCACATGCACCTATAATGTCTTTGAGAGAAATCGATGGGAAAGTATTCATATGCTTACTTTTGTTGAAGCCATTCAGGAAAAGAATGAAAGACATATTTCCCATCTTTCCTGTTCTGATAAGCCTGATCTTATTGCAGCATCTATGCTTAACTCTCTATGAATCGCTATTGTTGTTTTGAACCAACAGTCACCTCTGTGTCGTTTCACTCACAGCTAAACCACACCCGTAGCTGCCAACAGTTTCTTAATATAATGATTGCTCCATACAAACCAGTTACTTGGATGGATTTTCTTGTTATCCTGATCCTGCAATTTTGTATGATCTTGTGACATTGCAAAAATTCAGCTGCAGTGCAGAGTAAATAATGTACCAGAAGACGGCATATACGACTCAACTTCAAGATGCTGACTAGTTTATGGCTTCCCAGACTTTACCCCAGATTGCCGGAACACTTTAAAAAAATAAAAACCAACAGACTTCTAAAACAGTTCCTACACATTTGCATATAATAGATCGTATTATGCATTTAAATGTTGGTGGAAGTGTTTGTCTGCATTACTTTTGCTCATGATTGGAGGTCAAGGCAGGAAAATCCTCACTGGCCTTTTAAACTATAGCCTTCTGCTTGGAATATTGCATTGATTGCGGTTTGGAGTGCATTTCTATTATCTTGAAACAATACATTTTGATATTCTGAATCTTACCTGTATCTTGCACCACTGCCTGCCCACATCAGTGACTTAATTGCAGAGTTTGGTTGATACGTGAAATTGTTATTATCCTCTAAAGGCTTTAACATCTCAGAAGGCTCTCCCTGCATAAACTTCTGTATATAATTGTCAGTATAATATTTGTTCACTCCGTTGTGTTAGAAAGGTGTTCGAGTTAGTTTACCATGCTGTATGGAGTTATCACTTGCTCCCCTGTCAGTCATCTTCAGCATCATCACAAGCTGCGTAGGGGTTTTAACAGTAAAAGTATAGACAGGTGTAAATTACGCAGCTGACAGAATAACCCTGCCCGTCAACATACAAAGAGAGTTGTACAGATGGAAAGAGGGATGGATACCATTTAAGAAAAGGTGCTGTTGCGCATTTTGTCTCACACTATTGTGTATATATTTTTAAATATCGTGGCTAAGTTCCACCCACACACTCTTATTATCAGTCAAAATATGTTGGCTGAAAACTTTTCAATACTTATACATTTTGCTGTGTCTCATTGCACGCACCCACGCACACAATTAGTCATTCATTTACTTGGTGTACTTTTTACTGGATGAGAAAATAAGAATGCAACGTATTGTTTCATTTTAATGAGTAAGCTATTATTTTCTAAAGTTCCATTGTTTTTATTGATTTTTTTTTTTTATATGGAGAAAAAAAACTATATCATGAAAACATTGTTTTGTTGCAATGAAACAACAGAAACATCAAGAAAGCTTTAATTTCAATAACTACAATCTGAGGTTATTGTCATAGACAGAACTCCAAACACTGATCTGAAGTCTGCTGTGTGTCTCAAAATTGGTGTGTCTGTGTTTCAAAGTGGTAAATCCAGTCACTGTAGCCCAGAAAGACGTCAACACCCAACTTTCCATTAAACTGTTGACGGTTGGCATGGTTACCTGGCACTTAACCAAAAGACGTTGCGTGTGTGTGCAGAGACTCACGCTTGCAGCAAAGGCAGTGAGGTAGAAAAGTGTTCTGAACAGTGTTTAACATCCTGTGAGAAAAAAGCATGTATATAGAGATAGACGGAGAGAGAGACTGAGGACATTAGCAAACTCAATCATAGTGAGTCAATTTGCTTTGATTTGATTTTCAGTCTCGTCTAGAATTTAAAACACTATAGTTTGAGATAATGTTTAAATCACTGCATGGTTATAACTGCTATATAGCATACTGGAAACAGATTGACAGCCTCTTGCATATAGGTACAGTGTGTGTGTGTGTGTGTGTGTGTGTGTGTGTGTGTGTGTGTGTGTGTGTGTGTGTGTGTGTGTGTGTGTGTGTGTGTGTGTGTGTGTGTGTGTGTGTGTGTGTGTGTGTGTGTGTGTGTGTGTGTGTGTGTGTGTGTGTGTGTGTGTGTGTGTGTGTGTGTGTGTGTGTGTGTGTGCGTGCGCTGAATAAATTGGTTCCTCATTATGCTGAGCTCAGGAAAGGATAGGATTTGATGAGATGTTGGCATGAATTAAAAGAGCAATATAGTTCATGCTAGGAGGAAGATAGGCACACTAGTGTGGCTTCTGATAATGTAACATGAATGATGTATGCGTTTGTGTTCGCAGAGAAACACAAAGTTTAAGGTCACAAAATGACACACCCTGTTCATGACACAACACACACACACACACACTAAACACACACACACACACACACATACACACACACACACACTGACATACAGACAGACATAGACGTACACGTACACATACACACACCATTTATCATATACGTCATACAAACTTTAAATTCAGTGAAATATGTACCATTTTTTCATACACACATGGCGGGGAAACAGATCCATCAAATGTCTTCTTCTCGCTCTCTCTCTTTCAAGCTTTTTTTTTGGCATTTTCCTTTTTACTGTTCCACCCTTTTTTTCTTTTTGTATCTGCCACAACATCAAATGTTTGGCCTTCCCATTGGCAAGCAGTGCTGTATTGGCGATGGTGTGTGTTAGTGGGAGGTCACCAGGACCTTGGCTTGACCTCGCAACCTTTTTCAGACCGACCAGTCACTCATTAGTGCTGACCCGTAGTTGGCTGCTATGGGGGAGGCAAAGGGAAAGGTCGTGACCTGAGTGCCAGCATGGACTGAATAACCATGTAAGAGGACAGGAGCAGGTGACCGAACAGCAGCCACACAGCTTCAAATTGGTCCTTAGAATGAAATCACTAAAAGATACATAAAGTCAGATGCACAAGTTGAAATGTATGTAGAGCTAAACAGTGCACCCATAGTTACAGTATGTACATTTTAACATTCCTGCAATTAGATAAACATAAATTCCCGGAAACACATACAAAAAACACACATAACAACTCGTGGGGATTACAGTTCCTGTCACACTCATGATTTCACCTATGACATTTCCAGTGTTTTAATCATTCAATTGCGTGTAATTTCATGTGTTTTTCTTGCTGTATTTGAGCCTAATCTTTTGTACTTTGTTTTAATCTGACTCAGTTTGGTTGTTGAGTGATTTAAACTGAGCTGTTTACTTTTGTGTGTTCCAATCTGCTGTTGTATGATTTGGAATAGTCTCTTCTGAATTCACTATGGTGTCTATTTTTATACAGTTTTCTAGAATCACTTTTTAGTTTAATATAAATTGCTTTGGGAGTTTCATATTTATTGGGAGCACATTTGTGGTTTTCTCTAATTTTCTTTATCAATCTTTACTCTTTCTTAATTTGGATTTTATTTGGTGAATCTTTTAGATAGTCACCAAATATTTTCCATCTTGGCACACAGGTTGAATTATTTCTATTTATAAAATGAATGGCAGTTACAGTTGAAGCATTTTTTAAGTTTTCTCCTCAACTTGTGGTTAATTGCTAAGGCGATCACTGAAGGATGAATATATCTAATCAGCAAATGTGCATTTAGGTTCTTCCATACATATTCCTCTGATCTCACTATTAATGTGGTGTCCTATGGCCTTCTCAGCTACTCAAACATTTTCCTCTGGTCTTTACTTCATATCAGAAGAACAAACGGGGGACATTTGTTAAAGAAAATCACCTGTAATAATACCACTGGAGCAAAACAAGATGCAATAGAGATGGTAAAAATAGAACTAATTGGCTATAAATTAGTACGAGGATAGTTTGTGGTACAATAAGTATCAGAAACACATAATTTACTGATTTGTGTGCTGTTCTGTTGGAAAATAAACAGACAGTTAAAAATAAAGTATATGAGGTCATGCAGTTAAATCCAGAAACTGAAGCTCAAATGGAAATGACAGTATTTTTTTTTTATGGTAGCTATCTGCGGAGTGCAGACATTTTGTAATACAAAAACATAAGGGGCCTGACTTTAATTGCAGCCTAAATCATCTCAGTATATCCCAAACCATTGTTTAGCACACAGTCACTTGTAGTTCCCTTGATGCACTACGAGCTAAAATAACACTGTTGCAGTGCTGTTTTCATGTCATTCGCTGTTGGCAGCAATGAGAGTGCTTTTGTTCTTTCTGATATATCCACATCACATCATTTCCACAGGTACTCAAGTTGAAACAGTGCCATCAAGCTTGAGTTAATCCCAAAGCCTGCTGAGGAACATACTAATCTTTGTTTGCAAAATGGGCCAGTGTTCTGGGAGAGTGCGTGTGTGTGCATGTTCATACATGTCAATGTATCCACACAGGCCTGCTTTAACAGGTTGGTTTTCTGCCTGGCATTTTTGTTTAGTTGTGATTAAGTGTATGAGTGTGGTGTCAACTCCACATTGGAGTGCAATAATAAGATGGTGGCATGCCACAGGCATCAATCTCCCAGTGTGAAAACCGGCTTATTAAAAAACCACCAATGACACATCAGCTGGCTGGAAATGGTAAACCGTATTAACACTTTGCAACTGAAGCATGCAGGTACACTGATTGTAATTTACATACATTGTTAGTGAAGCTGTGCCCCCCGGATATTTAGATGAATACTTTGAAATATTTGTTTTCCTCAATTGTTTTAAAGCCATAGCTTCAATATCTTGAAGTGGCTTGCATTTCTATTGTAGCCAAGCAGTGAAGAGTTGTGAATGCTTTGACCACATCCAATGTTACTGACTTGTTTCAATTTGTTGTGAGGTGATTGCATTCCAACTACAGTACATCTGCATACATTTGGCCTTGTGGTACATTGGATACCTTTTAAGGCTCATTAGGGTTGACTTTTTTTATTTAAACCGACACGAAGAAACATATTACTTGCTCACTGTGAGAAGATCTTTAAGACTTTCATTTACAACAAAATCGTCAGACTGACCGTTAATATTTAGAGTTTCTCTTTGCTTGGACAGGCAGTTTACTTTTAGCCTGACTATGTTTTGGAGGATAAGCCTCTGGTGCTGCATGGTCTCTTCTCCACCCACAGGAGCTGCTGAATCACTAGTGATATACTGTGTAAACTGTCTCCTAAACAGCAGTGGGCTGTATTGAAAGAAAGCTGGGTTTACCAAATTAGATAATCCCAGATGCATGCCTCTCTCTTTCCTTTGATAACTTTCAGAAATAAACATCACATTCCAGGTGGGTAAACAAGAAATCAGCCTAGATTTCTGGGTTTGATGTTCATCAAAAAAACTCCTGTTGCCTCTTGCCTCTGTCTGGATCCTCAAGAGTGCACATTTGCCACTACTGCTTAAAAATAATATAACAAACCATGAATTGGTTTACTGCCACTTGATGCTCGCACATCCTGCAACACTTAATACTCAAAATCCTGAAAACCTGGAAAATTGTATTTATTTATAATTCTGCAAACAGTTATATGCAGGCTACATGATATTCCCCGGCACAAATAGCCAAATATTATGCTTTTCTATATTATTCACAATGTTTACCAATACAATGTGTATGTCTTTGGTGTTCAGTATCACTCATGTTTACTTGAATCCTTATCTAATGTATTCTCAAACCATTAGACAAAGACAGAGGGAGAGCTTGAACTTGTTTGTGTTTTCTGCAGCAATACATCAATGAAAGTCTGGACCACATTTTAAAAAATAAAATGATCTGTATTATATATACTCTGTGGACAGAACATTATGGATTGTTTCATTTTATGTAACATGCAGTCAGTGTGGAAGCCCATTTTTATCCCAAAACTCATAACAAAGCAAACCAGGCAGAGCAATGCTCGGACTGCTGCTGTTAAAGCTGCTGCCCAGCTTCTGTCTTGCTTGGCAGGCATTGTGAGTCAAACAACTTTACCTCGTATGATAAAGAAAGAACCAAGAGGACTGCTGCTTCTTGAAAACAAGTCACTGGTACAGACAGAACCCACCGTGGGCCTTTCCGTCTGTGGAATAACTAAATGATACTAATGATGTATGTTTGCCCTTTACACTTTTGAGCTGGTGCCAGTGCATTATAATTGCTGAGGTGTGTGATGAGAGTTTTGGGAAGTTAGGTTGTTATGCTTTCTGTTAGAGATCTTTGTCAAAGATCACTTTAAATGTTCAGCCATAAGTTCAACCTTTAAGAATTTCTTGGTGATCAGCTGGTTTCAGTGACTTCCTGTTGTTATGTTGCCACAGTGTTTTACCACTCTGAATAAAGAGCATGCACATACTGTATGTAAGTCACTGGCAGTTGGAATCATTAACATAATGCATGTAAAGCACATTTCTCACCTATGTGAGTGTCACTAAATGATGCCTTCAAAAATGCCTTCTGAATGTTTGCATACTGTGCAGTTACTGGTGGCCCCTAGAGTAAGTCTTCTGTCAAGAACATGGAAGTGATTTTCTAGTAAAGACTGAATCTTCAGCACCTTCCCAACCTTTATCCTTACCAGCTGCTAAGAAACTGCTTTTTGTTCTCCTGTCATATTAACTGATTCATGGGGGTGGAAGTGCTGACAGTCCTCAGACATATACTGTACATATCAGAGAGTCTGCCATTGAGTGCCTGACGTTACCTATGTCTTTTAGCAGCATTCTTCTGAAATAGTTTATAATGAATCAGTCACTTACTTTATCAATAGTGTCAGAAGCAAGTAGGTAACAAAGGTACATCAAACTGTGTAAAGGGAAAACTTGAGCATTCTTTCTCCGTATTATGTTGGTCCCTAATGAGGCCTATTAGAGGGTTGAATAAGACAAAATAAAGAAAAACGTCTTTAAATATTATTTTCTTGTCAGTTACATATTTCAAAACTATATTGAAACTTTTAGAGCCATTTGAGGAAACCTTTCATCTACAGAGATTCTCAAAAAAGAATCAGTTATAGCAACCTCGTTTTCAGAACATTGTGAGCTTTTAAAATATTAAAACATACAAAGAAACTGGGTAACAAATCAGTGTTCAAAATATTTTCAGTAGCACATAAATCTAAAAGTAAAATTCAGTAAATAAATGCATAAACTATGGATACATTTGTGCACATGAGTGCAACTGGTGAAAAAAAAGCACAAAAAACTGCTGTATAGCTGGAGCTCATTATTTAACAGCAAATGCAGAAAATCGTTTTCACGTGTGGGCTTAAGCACCGGGATAAATTAGCATATGAGTAAACACAACACCTAACTTGTGCATATTCTAAACCTCCCTGGGGACACGTCTCTTCAGTTTCTGCTATTTATTTTCTCCTTGTTTTTTAATAATGAATTGCTGAGTATAAGGTATACATTGCAATGCACACCAATTGCTGTTTGTTATCATTTTTGATGTGCACACGTCTACACTTAGAAGTTGAGAAGTATATAATGGTTGGATAAAAAAATACAGCAACCAAAACTGTACCCATACTGTATCAACGATCAAAGACCATAACTGTGGAGCTGTCATTTGAACACAAAATGGCAGGATGAATACATCCCTGACACACCCGCACGCACGCACGCACGCACGCATGCACACACACACGCACACACACACACACACACACACACACACACACACACACACACACACACACACACACACACACACACACACACACACACACACACACACACACACACACACACACACACACACACACACACACACACACACACACACACACACACACACACACACACACACACAGACACAGACACAGAGAGAGAGAAACGCACACACCAGCTTACATTGCACAATCAATAAAATTCACTGGGCCAAAGAGAGGCAGCCTCTTTTGTTTCAGCTCTACTTGCCTTTACAAGGACAGACACATTTAGATACATTACACTAGATGACAGACAGGCCAGCCCATCAAGGCCTTGCTCATATGTCCCCTTTAATGAACTAAAACAATGTGCTGCCTTGCCTGACGGAAGACAGCATGGGGTTTGAAGGCTTAGCAAGTGCAGGCTCAGCTGACCCAATGGAGGCACAGTTGAGGCTGATGAGGAATTGAGAGCAGTCTCCAGTAAGAAAGAATATCTTTATCATGTTTTCAGAACCTTATTCTCCTCTTAACATCACTCTTTGACATTTCCAAATCAACTTGCTGCCTGTCATTCACCAATGCCACCCACTATTGACAGACATGTCTCAACTTTGTATAGCTCTCTCGAACAGTTGTCATCTCATCTCTCCACTTCCTGCTGTTTTACAAGGTATTTTTCTCCCACAGCTTAGAGGGATTTTTCTCTCTTTCAGCCTTTAAGTAATGTCCCATTGTGCCCAGCATCAATGTTCTTTATAAGGTGATTCTTGTGCTGGGTTCTCTTTTTTCCAGCAATCAGCACCATTTTTCGGAAACGGTAGTACTTTGTCCTTGGTCTCAGCCCCTTGTTCAGCTGCTCATTTGAAATGTATTCATGTATAATCTTGATATAGGTACATTTCAAATGTATTCATTTACCAATGGCCTTTCAGGATTTCCATGGTTCTTTTTTTAAGTGAATCTTTTCCCTGGCGGCCAATTCTTTTTAAAGAGTAAAAGCAGTGCATACATTTAGCTGCACGGTTATTAACTTAGCATCTGCGGCAGAACGAATAGAGAACGGTGTATGAAAGCATTAAAGCAGACTAGGATCAGTGCTAACTTGCATGGAACAGATCAAACCCTGGATATTTTTAACAGGATTACCTGGAGATGAGGGAAGGCATACTGTTTCAGCTATGATTATCAAAAATATTCATGAAAGCCGCATACTTTAATAAGACCGTTGGGTGATGACTGACATTAAGCTATGGTATAATCAGTAGGAGGGGTTACTCAGAGTGACATGTAGCCTGGGGACATGGACATGAGGAAGGTCCCGAGGGAGAGAAGTGGATGCAGTGCAAGACGATGTTTGATAACTGACTAATCAAGCTGCCGTATTTCTGTGACACAGGACTAGACCCAATAGAACAGCTTGCTAAATAATCTATCGATTATGATGTATATATTTCCAGCTGGATATTTTAATTGCTGACGGTTAATGATCTCAAAAACCTTCGTAGCATCATCTGCAATCAGATGGCAGCATTACGGTCATTAGTTATTCAGTTCACCGTTGGTGAGCAAACCCAAGGTTAAATCCCAGATGTGCCACGTGAATGCTCACTTGATAATGTCACACAAATTAACTATTTATTCCCATCAGGGGAAAACAATCTTATTTGTATGTGTACCCTTTGAAAGACAAAATGACACTTTATTTCTCTTACCAATTATACGTTAAATGCATTAGCTATAAAGAGGCATGGGTCTTAAACACTTTTTTGATGATACAGCCTTCCTTGGTGTGATATAAATCTTAAGATCAATATTGTTATATAACAGTCTCAACTGCATCAGTTATCTGACTCAACAGTCCTTTGAACTTGCGCTGAATACTGAATGAAGAATCAGGTGCAACAGGTTTAACTTGATGCACAATGTGCTCAATGACGCTGGAAGAAAGAAACATCTAAGAAAGCAATAACAGTTCAGGAAGATACATTGTTTAAGTACATTCTGATTAACTAATCCAAGTCTGTTAGTTTAATGCCCCACTTTGATAAAGAAAAATCCCTATAAATTATTATTTACATATTTTATAATATCATTTATGTGTGCAAATGATCCACTTAATACCTCAAAAGTAATCATGCCAAGTGCCTGCATGTCCCTTTGTCAAAATGCATCTTCAAACCTAATTGGGAACATGCCTAAACCTGTACAGAAGTGGACAGGGAAAACGTATACAGTACATCATTAAAACTATTATGATATGTGCTTGTTGTTGTTGTATCACATCGCATATGTAAAAGGTGGTGCTTGTGGCAACTGCACTGAATAAATTGAAAGACATTAAAGGACATTCAAAGGACAATACAATAATTTTAAAAAACGGCAGAAAAACAAAGTGTTGTGTCGGATTGCACAACCACTGTTCATGATTCTTGGCTGCCTCAGGGTAAACACTGTCTCCTCAGAGGTGTGATGTGTATCATTGCTGCAGTTTTATTATTGCATTTATTATTTCTGGTCTTTTGGGTTATGGGCAGAATATTGAAGAGATCTGGGACACATACTGAGGCCTATGCTTATAGCATACAGCAAACAGGGATTTCAATGTATGTAGCATGTAAACTGTGGCTTGATTGTTTTATTAAGTTATGCTCGTGGCATCTGTTGGTTAATTTAAATGTAAACTTGAACTTATTAAAATTATCATTTTAATACATAGGTGGCTTGGGTATTGTTTGAATAGCAAATTGGGCCTGTACATATCCTGTCATTTCTTCACTGCTGCATGTCCAAAGCCTTCATTCTCACCAAGCCACGTTAATGTACTGCTAACCCTAACCTATTTATTGTTGCCTTAATTATATGTGATGTGTCTCACATCTGATCCTACAAAACATGTCCATCATCTTGAAGCTGTGCAATCACAGAGGTGTGTGCTGCCGAGCTGCCAGTGTTGGCTGACATGTTTGTCTTTGTTCATTCCCTCATTTGAAGGAAGCCTCATCTTGTCTGGCTTCCTTCCACCCTTTTAATTTGAAGGCGGCCTGACTCTTCATTGACTGTTGAGATATGACAATGCCCACACATTCACATACACACACACACTGATGCAGATGGCTGATTGTTTGATTTAGCAGCAGTCCTCACATTTGTAAATTAAAATAAATTGCAGAGCTCTGTTTGCTGTGCATTGTTGTGAGCCAGTGGGCTTGCATTTTGTTTTGCACTTGTTTGTGTGGAGCATGCACCACTGGTGTGTGTGTGTGTGTGTGTGTGTGTGTGTGTGTGTGTGTGTGTGTGTGTGTGTGTGTGTGTGTGTGTGTGTGTGTGTGTGTGTGTGTGTGTGTGTGTGTGTGTGTGTGTGTGTGTGTGTGTGTGTGTGTGTGTGTGTGTGTGTGTGTGTGTGTGTGTTGTGTGTGTGTGTGTGTGTGTGTGTGTGTGTGTGTGTGTGTGTGTGTGTGTGTGTGTGTGTGTGTGTGTGTGCGCGCACACATGTACAATAATCGGCTATCATATATGTGAGCGGGTGCAAGGACGACATGATTGATAGTGCTGAGGCCGGGGGTTGTTAAGCGGCGGGTTGAGTTGACATGAAAAGTCGCCTGCAGGCATCAAACATGATGCATGTTGGTGTGATGCAGAGAGGAGATAACCCTCAATAGGGAGGTGGACAAGAGCCAACCTGATCTCACCAGAATGCGTGACTCCACCACGACTCCTTAACACCGCATTGCGTGGTGGAGTCACGCATTCTGCTACATTTACGTGTCGGCACCACGCAAACAACCCCAATGTAAAGTGAATGAGGCTCTTTTGTCGTGGTGCGCACACACATTTCTACAACGTCCCGCAGTGAGCTTTTATTCTATAAAACGTTTTTAAAATCTACTTTATAGCTTGTAGTAACTCACGGGAGGCTTCTTTTATTTTATTTGTATTCATATTAATTTTTTTTTTTCGTCAGAATGTAAAAATTACATTAGTTACGAATTTTTGTTCTCAAAAAACAGTGCATTGTGTGTAATGCAACTGTGATTTTTATTAAATTAGTTAGTTTTTAAGGAAGGCCAGAGCTTCAGCTGTGTCAAATAGATTGTTCCCTTTTAGTTAATGTTATTTAAAAGATAATGATCATGTCCCCTTTATTGTATTACGAGCGTCCATTCTCATTGGATAACGGATAATTTTACACCCGGAAGTAAGTATTCTCCTTACTGTCGATTGATTTTAGATATCTGAACTACTCATCAACTCAAAAACATCAAATTATCCTTGTTAATTACACAACATTGATTGGTTTAAATTGTGGACAATGTTTTTATATTTTTCCCCTTCGATTCGGAGTTTTTGGATGGCAGAAGACACTACACTACCCAGAATCCTCAGCTATCGTTTGAGACTACACCATGTGCTTAGCTTGACAAACCCCGTGATCATACCTCAAGCTCTGTGATTGGATGTTGGAGTGGCAGTGCGTGAAGTTTACACAGAGCGTCAAAAAGCACCTTGAAATGGAATGAAACCCATCGACGGCACACTATTCAAAACAGGAATCGAACGTGTCCTACCCCCCCCCCCCCCCTTAGGTCGCAGGCTCCTCCAACAGTGCAACACAATAAAACAGATACACAGAAAACCTTTTATTTAACCTTTATTTAACCAGATAAAAGCATTGAGATACAATCTCATTTTCAATGCTGACCTGGCCAAGAAGGCAGCAACGTTACACATAACACATAACACATAACACACACATATAAAAGAGAACATAACTAATAAAACAAAAGACAAAAAAGCAGTCACTACATTGTGAATATGATATATTAGATAAATAATTTCTAAGTAGCAGCCAGATGAATGTTATGGATGTTGTTTCTAAGTTCAGGTGTTTAATAGTCTTATGGCCTGTGGGATGAAGCTGTCTCTGAGTCTGGTGGTTTTAGTCCGGATGCTGCGGTACCGCCTGCCAGACGGCAGCAGACAGAACAGTTTGTGGCTGGGGTGATGGGGGTCTTTTATAATCCTGAGGGCTTTCTTTAAGGTTAACGTGGTGTTTTTACTCCACTACATTTAGTTTAGTTACTTTACAGATTTGGATTAATGATGTGAAATATAAACAACCCTTAAATCAGACTTTAGTTACACCTGAGTAAAATTCAGTGAAGGTGATTGTCAAGTGCCAACAATCAGGAGAGATATTTGATAGTTGGTGCTTGAGAAGACTAAATATGTATCTGCAGATCCCTATAAAGCATATTCGTTACTCGTTATTCTCTAATCGTTCATTAAAGACTGTATATAATTGATATTTTGCACATCCCTTTCAAGATTTCAAGATTTTCTAAGGTTTATTGACATATCATATACACAACTACGGTGTAGTTATGCAATGAATGCAAAATGTGGGTCACAGGTTCCTCAACAGTGCGTTACAAGACATATATCAATATGTGTGTATCTCCACCATTAAACTGTCATATTCTGCACATGTCTATCTAACATCTTATAAGAGTATAATAAATATGTATAATATTGGTTAAAATAAGTGCTTCAACATAGTTAAAATTGCAGGAAAGTTGATTGTCAAGTTCCAAAACAAACCATGCAATATATTAGACGTTAAAGGTGGGGTAGGTAAGTTTGAGAAACCAGCTCGAGATCGCTAGAATTTGAAAATACACAACCGGAGAAAATCTGCCACTTCCTTATAGAGCCCCTCCTCCAACACACATGAACGCGCACATGACCAATGAAGGCACGAGATAAAGTTGTGCCCCGATGGAAGGCTGACAGGCAGGTAGGCCATCCAATCCGTTTAGCCGGCCCGGTTGTACTTTTTACAGTATTACGGCTTCTACAGATGACATTTTATTTTTTTATGGATTTTTTGTCAAAGCACTTCAGATAATCATTGCTATCGGGATGTTAAAGGAATGGTATGCTCATGACACTCATTTAAAAAAAATTATCATCCGATAAAACAGACCAGTCTCTGCCAGTCTCTCTCTTTTTTTTTTTAATCCGATGACATTATCAGTGATTTTAAACTGATTATATACCGAAATAACATCAACACTGTGGGCGCCGCCATTTCCCGGACGTGACGTAATCCATGCGTTTGGTTTTCGAAGACACGTTGATCTCCATGTTATTTACTGTAGTTTCTCTCTTCAAATATGCCTCACTGTATCGCGAAATATTGCCATAATTCGGATAGGAACAATCCACGGAATGCTCGGTTCCATCTGTTGCCAAAAGGTAAGCATAAGAAGTACATTCGGAGGCAGTGGCTAGCGAAATGTGGCCGGCCCGAACCGAGAGATTTACAGGCTCATGTATGCAGCGAACATTTCACATTTCCGGACGACTACTCTGAGAGTATGATCAAACATAACATGGGATTTAAAGAACAACCATTACTCAATTGAGATGCAGTACCATCGGTCTTTCTGGTGTCATCACCGACCAGGACACCAGTTCGGCCAGTTGAGAAATCGCCCTCTGCAAGTGTGAAGCGACGGAGGAGCAGAAGTAGTGCTCGGAGTAAGAATAAGGTATGTTATAGCGCATTTCCATTGCAGCGGCTAGCCCCGTTTTAACGTCCAGGCCAGGACAGTTTTTGGTGGCCTTTCCATATAGCGTAGTACCGACTAGTGTGTATTTCCCCCCAGTTTTTCCGGCCCCATAAAATCGTGATTCTATGGCCAGGGACAACGAAGCTGAGTATGCTAAACTATAGAGAGGGAATCGCTAGCAAGGGTGGTACTACATGCATACATATAGTATCTTATATCATCTTCCCATTATACACACATGCATTTTCAAACATTTGGACTACCTATGTTGCAAATGTATTATCTTTTCAATTTATACACGGCATCTATTGCACGTCTGTCCGTCCTGGGAGAGGGATCCCTCCTCTGTTGCTCTCCCTGAGGTTTCTCCCATGTTCCCTTTAAACTGTGGGTTTTCTTCGGAAGTTTTTCCTTGTACGATGTGAGGGTCTTAGGACAGAGGGTGTCGTATTGTCATACTGATATGTATGGCTGAATTCCCCCATCCAATCTCTTCACATTGGTCAAAACTTGTTCCTCTGCTGACGAGTCCGAACTGAAATACTCCACCATGTTTCCGTGTGTTGACAAAGTGAACGCATGGATGACATCACGACCATCACGTGACTACTGAAAATGGCAAACATGGCGGCGGCCAGACGGAATATACAGGTCTTGATAAAAAAGAGCTATAAAATCATTATTTACCGGGGAATATCGCTGATTTCTTCAGGGTATGGTTTAAACATAACGTTTCACTAAATACTGAAGTTTTGATTAATTATCTAATGAGTGGACCATTCCTTTAAGAGCATTCCATGGAATATAACAAAAAGTGTATCTCGAGCCGGTTTCTGAAACTTACCTACCCCACCTTTAAGTACTTTGTCAGGCTTAATATGTATCTGTAGATAGATACCCCCAAAGCTTTTTTCTTATTTAAAAGAAGACCTTAGCCTAAAGTATTCTTTAATGTTTAAATAAAGCCTTATTAGTTTGTCTGTTTTGCACATCCTCCTATCAGGCACTAAACTGTTTTATTGTAGATATTATTTACAGTATCTTCTTGATATTTTCTATTCTATATTTATTAGGGCTGTCAAGTTAACGCGATTAACGCGTTAACACAATTTTTTTTTAACGGCACTAATTATTTTAACGCGATTAACGCATATGTATTTTTTTTCCTCGGCCGCCCCGTAGTTTCAGAGCGCATCGAGTTTAAAATACCATCTGCTGACAGCCCCGCTCCTGCCGCCCGCTTGTGGCAGACCACACTTCCACGCTCACCGGCAGGCACCGACTGGCCATCGGGAGGACCGGGAGGGTGTGTGTAATGTGGCCCGAGCGAGCGAGAGAGAGACCTTAAGTGCATTGTTGTTGTTGTCAGCATCTGGTGCTAGCTAGCTGCGCTAACGGATATACGGAGCTGTTTAAATGAAAACAGAGGAGCGACATTTCGCCACAACTGCACCGAGCACTTGACTTTATGCAGGAAGCCAGACAGCGGGACATTGGAGGATAAGTGAGCACACTCATGATTGCAGCAACATGATTGCAGCGTCCAGGCAGCTCCCGTTCGAGCATATATGCCTTGAGTTGCACACAGCTCCAACGATCCAACACACACACACACACACACACACACACACACACACACACACACACACACACACACACACACACACACACACACACACACACACACACACACACACACACACACACACACACACACACACACACACACACACACACACCATTGTATTGTATGAGAGAGGTTCCAGGTTGAATTGAGGCGAATATTTGTAATGTTCAGAGGTTGTTGTTTAATATTCATGAGAATATTTGTCATTGTTCAAATGATAATAAACATTAGCATAAAGCATATTTGTCCACTCATATGTTGATAGGAGTATTAACAACTTGAAAAATATTCCTCTAAGGTACTACATTTAGAACAGATAAAAAATGTGCGATTAATTTGCGATTAATCGCGATTAACTATGGACAATCATGCGATTAATCGCGATTAAATATTTTAATCGACTGACAGCCCTAATATTTATATCATTGACCTTCTACTTTCCCACTATGTTGTATGTACTCTTAATATTTAAATGTTTTCATCAAATATAACACATTCAAAAGTGCTTTACAAAAATGAAAGACATTAAGAAAAAGGCATTTTAAACAGTCATTAAAAAGCAACATAATCTACCTGCATTGCAATTACTCCAAACGTGTAATAACGTGCTTTAACCAGTAGGAGGTGCGGGTTAAAAAGCTGTCAAGTTTACAGTGTTAACAAAATAAAATATACTGCTGTTTTTGGTTTAGTTTACGACGGATATATTTTGTTATTGTTTTGATATTTGTAACACAAAAGCGATGGAAAAACCCCACAGCAACACAGAAAATATGGTCTTAACATGACCCAGCGGTCTAGTAGTTAATAAAAAACAATAATATCAAAACAG
The DNA here is from genome assembly GCF_902827115.2 of Pseudochaenichthys georgianus. Classification (NCBI taxonomy): domain Eukaryota; kingdom Metazoa; phylum Chordata; class Actinopteri; order Perciformes; family Channichthyidae; genus Pseudochaenichthys; species Pseudochaenichthys georgianus. The sequence continues at coordinate 21,179,087 of NC_047523.1, read as the reverse complement.
ATTATTACTACTAACTTTATTGTGAAATTAAAACAGAACGGTAAAAGAATAGTTTCCGGTCTATTCTGATGCCCGATCTCTGTAGATAAATAAAGAACTACGACAGATGTATAATATTTAATGCAGCCAAACCATTTATTACAATGCATTCATGTGATGACTTTCAAAGAGTAAAGCAAGCACTGCTGAATAAAGTATGATTTTATCTTTTACGAAACGTTTTTTTTTTTCATATGGAATGCAGTTGGAGGTCAACCAATCACAGAGCTTGAGGACTGATCACGGGGTTTGTCAAGCTAAGCACATGGTGTAGTCCCAAACGATAGCTGAGGATTCTGGGTAGTGTAGTGTCTTCTGCCATCCAAAAACTCAGAAAAAATATAAATGTCTCCGAATCGAAGGGGAAAAATACACACAATTTAAACCAATCAATGTTGTGTAATTAACAAGGATAATCTGGTGTTTTTTAGTCGATGAGTAGTTCAGATATCACTGTAAAATCAATCGACAGTAAGGAGAATACTTACTTCCGGGTGTAACATTCTCCGTTATCCAATGAGAATGGACGCTCGTAATACAATAAAGGGGACATGATCATTATCTTTTAAATAACGTTAACTAAAGGGAACAATCTATTTGACACAGCTGGAGCTCTGGCCTTCCTTAAAAACTAACTAATTTAATAAAAATCACAGTTGTATTACACACACTGCAGTTTTTTGAGAACAAAAATTCGTAACTAATGCAATTTTTACATTCTGACGAAAAATAAAAATTATTATGAATACAAATAAAATAAAAAGAAGCCTCCCGTGGGTTACCACAAGCTATAAAGTAGATTTAAAAAACGTTTTATAGAATAAAAGCTCACTGCAGGACGTTGTAGAAATGCGTGTGTGCACCACGACAAAGGAGCCTCATTCACTTTACATTGGGGTTTTTTGCGTGGTGCCGACACGGAAATGTAGCAGAATGCGTGACTCCACCACGCAATGCAGTGTTAAGGAGTCGTGGTGGAGTCACGCATTCTGGTGAGATCAGGTTGACAAGAGCGGTGACACTAATTTATCCATTTGACTGACTTCCTGTGTTACACAAGCTTGGGGCTGCAATGGTATTGTCTAACAAAAATTACCATACACTGCCTTTTCTGCAATGGACATATTTTGAGAATGATTTTAGATAGTGAGAACTTTGATAAGGTTTTGACAAAAAGGGGCATCAGAGAGGTAAACAACATGGAGCCCCTTATGACTACAAAGTGGTGTATTGTGCCAAAGAGATGTAAATAAGGTAGAGTATTCTATTGAGAAAAAATGGTGTGATGTCTACAAGAGAGAGGGAGAGAAAATCAAACAAAAATATATATAGTACAGGGAAGTGCTTCCTGATATAGCCTACTACCTGGAAACTGGTGTTTTGTTGAAAAGATGAAGCTCCAGGTCCTGGGTTATTTCAGTAGCTGCATACAGCTAAGTGCTGGAAGTGAGTTGGTTTTTGATGTGTGAGATTAAAGGGATTTAGCACTTGGATACCTTCTTGTCTGGACGCTCCTGAGGGTTGTCTGAAAGAGGATGGGAAGCTAAAAGCTTCTCTCTTTCTGCATTCTCTTCCTGTCTGTCAATCTGATGATCCCATTGCCTCAATTAAAACAATTTCTCGCACGTCATCATCTTCAAATGTAGATGGTTCAAATATGATTCAAGATAGTTGCATGAACACGCCTTAATGTGTGTCTTAATATAATAAGGTGTCCAAGACACTTACATATATCATATTGTTACCACATAACTGGCAACAAACAAAGATTAAAGGGCTCCTAATTAAACGTTTCTACATATAATTTTGATAGAGTTGTTTATGGCTTTTAATCCTGATACACGCTATGAGTTTGGGCTGTGTCAATGCAGCGATAGGGATGATCACGATACCTATATGCATCAGTGTGGTTGAAGGTTAAAAGGCCACAGAAGGCCAGGACGAGAGAGGGGTGTCGTGCTTAATCTGTGAACAAAGGAATTAGGTTGAACACATTGGTATTCTTGTACACCTCTTATGAAATTCATTAAAAACTATTCTATAATCGCTCTGTCATCCTTATCTCTCTCCTGATCACAAAGAGCAAACAAAGCTTAACAAACTTCAGATCAAATCATAGACATGATGGTGTGCAGAATCCTCACTGGCCCTGCCGCAAAATCCTGTGTGCCCAATGGTTAGTTCAATTCAGCACAGACGTTTCAACATTTAGGTAAAATAAGTGCTCGGAAGATGGCAATACTTTGAAGATTTGACTAGAGGTGAAGGGATTGATTGTACCCTGTGTTCTTCTATTTCATCTTGGGATTGATTTATGACTGATTGATGAAAGCTCTCTTGTCCCCTTCCATATGAGGATGGATCATATCGAGCGTACGGTCAGTTATCATGGCCTATTTATGTACAGGGCACAAATGCATCTTTGAGGTAATGAATGCATTTATGTGTACTCGATGTGTGCTTTCTCAAGGGTCTGAGTGTATTTATGCATGTGGATGCATGTTTGATTCCGTTGTTATATTCTTTCAGTACTCTTTAAATGTGTTCCTGTATTTCCCAGGATACTCGGTGCTGGCAGTGGTTGTACGATGAGAGATGCTCGGCTTAGGTCCAATTGAGATGATGCTATATGGCCGTGTGTGTGTGTGTGTGTGTGTGTGCGTGGTGTGTGTGTGTGCGTGTGTGTGTGTGTGTTCTTTTAATTCTATCTTGGGGAGAACCAGTTTGAGAGTTGGACCTTGAGAGTGAGGATATGCTTGGAAATTAAAACAATATGGCCAGTACTCACTTTTTGAAACAACTCAGAGTTTTAAGATTTAGTGAGAACTTGGTTTTAGATTTTTTTAGGATTAAGTAGTTATGTGTGTGTCACAATTTCACTCATTTAAAAAGAAAATGTAATCTTGCCTCATATGCTAAAGAGAGGAAATTAGTATTACAAATAGTTCAACAGAGACAGGGATGATACTTATAAGACATAGCTCATAATGTTTTTAAAATGACCAATTACTCACCTATAAGATATCACACACAGGCAATGTCAATACCTTCTGATGTGGTCGCTCCATTAACCCTTATTTAAAGTCCTTAAATTAAAGTTTTTTTTTCCAGTCATTTACATGTTTACTCAATAACTCATTATTTCTCTTAATATCTGCAGAGAAGCAGTTGAAAACCTGTCAGCTACAGTTCACAAAGCAATGGAATTCTTCGTTGACATCTCTTGTTAGGTTACTGAGACACTCAGTCTTGAAAATTATACATTACATACCATGTATACCTTAATTAAACTAATGCTTTTGTAATAGATGTACAGTAACAAACAAGATAAATCAGGCTCAGTTTATAAAAAGGAGATTTCATCAGCAAAACGGTAATTACATGTAAAGCTAAAATAACCATTCTCAGGAAACAAAAATATACAGTTAAAGCGAATTTGTAGAGTAATATTTCTGGACGTTGGGTATCATTTTAAAGGGTTTTTTGCCTGCCGTCTTTAAAAGGAAACCCATTTTTTAATAATTAAACTATGTAGATTTTGCAAGGGAATCTTTTTATAATGCAAACAATACAATTCGACTCAAATTGAAGTATAAATAATAATTAAACAATGCCAAGCTAAAATGCTAACCAGTTGGTTTAGTTGCTAACTATATAGATAATTGTGACCTATCAAAGTCGACACATAAAGCCTGTTACGAAAAAAAAACAAAAAAACGAATCTGTTCAGTAATACTAGAAGATAAACTATTGTACACCATACTGTATGTTTGTGTGCCTTTTCCTGTTAAAGCTGTTCTTCTACTTCAGCAAGACCAGGCATGCACTGATCAACGATGTGTTTGCCAACTGAGATTTTGTGGTGGATGTAAACCGTTTTGTCCCAAGGTGATAGTGTGTGTGTGTGTGTGTGTGTGTGTGTGTGTGTGTGTGTGTGTGTGTGTGTGTGTGTGTGTGTGTGTGTGTGTGTGTGTGTGTGTGTGTGTGTGTGTGTGTGTGTGTGTGTGTGTGTGTGTGTGTGTGTGTGTGTGTGTGTGTGTGTGAGTGTGTGAGTTTGCGTGTGTGTGTGTGTGTTTGCTTTTATCTGTTACAACAATACTTGGAGCCTTGCCAACTACTTTAGTCTGTTCTCAGGCCCACTTTCTGTGATCTACAGGTTTATTTTGTCTGTTTGTGTGTGCATTCATGAGTGTGAATGAGTCACTAGTGAACAAAATAGAGAATACAATGTGTTTCAATATTCACTTTTATTGTTTTACACTTTCAAATAGTTTGCATATACTGTATAATAAGGAGCAGTTTGGCTTAAACTGATTTATCCGGATTTTGCATGAATCAGACATTTTGTTTGTTTTTGCACTACAAGGGAACATAAGTGAATCTCAGTTCCATGCCAAAAATGTCCTAAACAAATACTTGCATTGATTGAAATTTATAAGGAGCATCATTAGCATTTATTTAAAGGGGACTTATCATGCAAAATGCACTTTTATGTCTTTTACACATACATATGTGTCCCCGGTGTGTCGGGGAACTCACGCAGCGTCAGAAAATAAAACCCTCTCTCTTTTCCTCCGTACGTACCCACATCTCTAAAAACTGTGCTACAACGGAGTTGATCCAGATTTGCGTCCGATGTGACGTAATATCGTAAATGTAGGCTGGCTTTACACCCATAGCTCTATCAGAAACATTGCTATCAGAAACAATGCCCGACTGTTTTGGACGTAAATTATGGTCGGTGCATGTTTACATTAGCATCGCTAACACTCAGAGCTAACCTGTACTGCACAGAGCATGTGTGTGAAGAAGCAGGAAATAAAAAGGAACTCACCTTGTGGTATAACCGGCAAGAGAGAAAGCCTTTGAGCTCCATACTGTTTCAGAAACAATCCTCGATAATCCATGATATGGCGTTTCATCACCACAGTATCTGCCGGTGTTACCGAACAAGATGTGGGCCGAACAACTGGTGATATTCTATAACTGTATGTATCAGGGGCGTGGCCTTTGTCAAATAACCAGGAAATACACATTTCGATCGCTTCTTCTGTCGTTTACATATATCTTTTAGTATATTTGGCTCCATAGGAACACTACAACAATAACAAGGAATTCATATTAATATTACCAAGTTACACAGAAATAGATAAAACACATGAGAACAAAGACCACATACATAAATGCATAAACGTTAAGTTAGAAATGAAAACATGTTAACAACAGTGTGAAAAAGTATGATTAGTGTTTCTAGTTCTCATGTGAGTACCCTCGTCATTGGGTATCGCTGTATCGACATTTAACCGAGTAAACAGTCACATCTTATCTGGATAAGTGCGGCAAAGTGGAGAATACCGTTTTGATAAGGGATCAATGTGTGTAGTCTTTAATATTAAACATGATTGCTGATAGCCACAGAAATCGTATCACAGTTTAATCTGAGCGGATCACTGTTTACCACAGCTCTCCACGCTGCGTGTAAACAACTCAGACAGACTGTATGTTTCACTAACAGATGGTATGACAGTATAAACGGGTCTCAAATCAACTCGACATCATATTAATAATTATACATGATACAAATATAAGACTGACAACAAGAACAAGCCACATAAGTCATATCACAGTTTATCCTGGGCGGAGCTCTCCACAGCTGAAGACTTCTCCACGCTGCTTTCAAACTGTGAGTAAACAATGTGTGCTTCACTTGGAGGCTGTCTGAAGGTGTACACAGGTCTCAGATGGACTTGGTATCACATTAAGAACGATATTCAGTAATAAGTCTGGCAAAAATAAATGGTTTAAATTATTTATTCAAGCTTGCAATGTTTTGAACACACATTCCCAGTCACCTCGTGTGTCTTTTTGTAGTCCTCGCTGTACGCGTCCGCATATCGGCATCGCAACCACAACCTCACACACTGGTACTGAAAGTGCATCAAAGTGTTCCTATGGAGCCAAATATACCAAAAGATGTATGTAAACGACAGAAGAAGCGATCGAAATGTGTATTTCCTGGTTATTCGACAAAGGCCACGCCCCTGATACATCTGCCTATACCGTTATAGAATATCACCAGTTGTTCGGCCCACATCTTGTTCGGTAACACCGGTATATCTCCCGCATGAGCTCAGCCCCCTCCTTTTTTTTAATCAATTTTTTTTTTTTAAAGCTTTATACCCCAAATCAGCACTTGTGAAACAGGAAGTGAAATAGAGGGATATGAGGCATGGCTAGAATGGGTGATCTGTTTGGTATTTTGAGCAAAACACTTTATAGACATGTGTTTTATATATGTTTTATATATCTGAGACCTATGCCATTGCCAAGCATGATAGGTGACCTTTAAAGACAAACAACTTTTTTTAATTTTTTCTTGACTTCACTGTTAATTTTGAAGAACATTTGCATGTCTAAAGATTATTCATGTTCTTTCTCTCTCAGTCTCTAACAATGTCATGGGTGAATATATAGCTCAGCACAAATGTCTTCTAGTATACGGCCTTAGAGTAAGGATGAACTGTTTTAATGTAGCACTCTATTTGATCCCTGACCTGTACCACAACTCTCTAGAGGCTTTGAGTTCTGAAGGCTTATTTAGCCATATAGTATCACTATTAAGAATGAAAATCGAAGGGCTTTTTTGAAGTACCCTCAAAACTATTTTCAATGAAGCCCTACGTAATAATTGTATACAAACACATATTTTCCACTGGTAACATAAACTTGCTACTGACGTGCATAGGATGATGCTAATATTTTTTTCCTTACTAAATCAGGTTGAATAAGATCTGCCTAGCACACCATTAAGATCAATAACTCATGTTGTGCTTTGCTTTCTTTGAAAGAGTTAACTTCCCTTGTTGGTAGCCCAAAATAGCTGCACACAGTAATGGATCCAATAGTGACCCTTCATATAATGTGATGTAAACCTGCACTCTGCATGGTGGGGGTTGCAGTTCAAAAGGTTCAGTTATCATTGGTGATGTAGTCCTGTGTCTTTCTCCCTTATTCTCAGTTTTGCTCTTGAATTTTTCATTTGTCACTTGCTGTGCATAGACAACTTGACATCCACAGATACAATAGTTTAGGGAAATACCCTGAATTCATTACTATTGATGCAAGTTTACTTATTAACCTTACAGGATAGCCTACATATTTAAATCGTTCATAAACACATTGCAGTTTAAACTATGTTATTTATTTTGAATTACAAATAAAAAGAGCTTAGTGTTACATCCAATATTCCTTAATATTTAAAAAACAACTTTGAACACTTTGAACATTTCAAATATGTGGTTATTCAGAGGAAGGCTATTCATTTGCTGACTGTACACCTATTCACTACTCTACAGACAAAAATGTACCTGGGTTATACTGGCGGGGATAAGGATGTGTGTATTTTGTGTTGTGTGTTCGTCGAGCACATAAATAGTGTTGGCAAGCCAATTAATTTGTTTATGAGTGTGCTCTGCGGGCTATGTGACCTCAGTGCCAGAGAGAGTTAGAGTGCATTTAGCAAGCTGATGGCCTCCAAATTAGAACTGGTTTGCTTCTATAAAAAGAGAGAGACAGGGAGAGGAAGGGAGTTAGAAGGATAGATATTATGGTGGCAGTGCCCACTGCAGAGTCAACTTACCAGTGCATGCAACCAACTTATTAACTTATACATAAGTGTGTTTAAACAATGGATGACATTCATTTGTGAATTTGTTTTTCATCGTGATTATGGTATAAACACATAATTTACAGCTGAATAGACGGACATTAAGGAGCATACTGGACTTAAATGTCTGAGTTGACCTGAAATATGACACATACAATCTTGCTTTGGTCTGCTATGTGCAAATAGGCAAATGTTTGCTAACCCATTTGCCACAACACCTTTCATACATCAAATTATGAAATATAACTAATGTAATGTACACTTGTGAGTTCTTGTTCTATTAGTTGAGACGTTGGCTATAATTGTGTTAACTATACTGCCGACTGATGCGTGATGTTGAACTGATGTTGCACTAGTTTGTAGTTTGTAGCCTTTGTATTGTACTGTACATGTGTGTAGAAAACTAAAACATATTTGAACTTGAGGGTTTGTTGCATAATAGCAGCCTCTGAACAAGGGCAAAAGGATACATACAAACAGTGAAAATGCAAAGGTTCTTGGTATAGACATTAAACCAGCAATCTATGTAAACAATGAAAACAAAGCAGATACATAGTCTGGTCAGCTTCTTCTCAGGTCCACAACTGCATGGTTGTTTGGCTTTCAGAGCATAAACTATTGGTCAAGGCAACCCTCAAATTAATTGTTACTAAATGGGTTGTCAGATTTTTGAAAGAGGCTAATGTTTTTGGGGTAGTGTGCAACGTGCTACTCAACCAAGATAACTTTTGAGGAAATCAAAGAGATTGAATTCTTAATAATTAACAAGTTATTACGAAGCGGTTAGTCCCAGTTGTATCTGGCTGAGATGTAGAACCCATAAAATGTTGATACACTCATGCACACGTAATAGCAGTTAATGTAAATATTAATATTAATGTCCTGCTCCTAATGTTATGTGTCACAGGACTAGAAGCTGGAGTGGTGTGTTAACAACAGTAGTTACACATGTAGCTGGACAGGCAAAAAGCATTAAGGAATAGCTAGTGATTCTGAATCTGGAACAGCCGAATATCAAAAAAACACCCAAACGCTACACAATGACGGATAAGAAGGCAACTACTTTTTTGAATGGCATCAGGGCCACTGTCAGACTTTGGACGGAGTATAATTGACAGTGTTTCGATGGGGGTGTGATGGATTGCCTGATTAGGGACCCTGGCAGTAGTACGCCTCACAGATGGCAAATTCAACAGTGTACAGATGCCCCGGGCCCCCTCCCCCCATCTTACCCACTGAACACTAAAGCAGAATCGCTGATGAGTGGACAGTCAGCCTCCCTCCCCCTCTACCTCTCTGTGTCCGTGGCTGTGTTGCCCTAGTCCCTACTTTGTCTAATTCTGTCATGTCATCTTCATTGGGATATATATTGCCTGAATGTTTGTTTGACCGTCTTTGGTTTCAAAACCACACGATACAATTCAATACAGTCTTGAAAAATAATTACGTTTGCAAGAAATATATGTAAAATGTGTTAAAAACAACTCAAACCAGTTGGAGAGGCTGTAATCATAAATGTTTTTCTTGTTTTCTGTCTTTTTAAAATCTAAAATCTTTTTAGAATCAAATGTGTTGTATCCCTCTTATCTGCTAGCATTTAATCATGACAAAACAATGTCTGGTTCTCTTTTGGTGTCTTGAGTACATGTTAACAAAATGGGAGCATGGGTACAGGTTCACCCAAGATATAACTGTGGTGTGTGAATTGTGCCTAAAATGTCTGTGTGGGTGTGTTTGTTCAGCACAGAGGGCGCCTGTTACCACAGCCAGTACATCATTAATACTGTCTCCCGCAGATGTACCGTCGTTCTTGACAAATCACCGGGGTCTGCCATCGGGAATATTACAATCCCCGCTACCCATCAGAAGTACATATGTACCATGAAAGAGAACACACGTTTTCTTTCTTTGCAACGACTGAGGCTTGGAGGGTGAAAGGCTCTGGGGTCTATGTGAGGGCTAAGTACTTGCAGGAAGAAAGTAGGCCTGCTTTCCAAAGCGCAGCTAATCAAGCTTTAATGCATTCACTCGCCTTGTATAGTAGGTCCATGGGCTTTTTCCCCCATCTCCATCCTTGCAATGCCCTGCTCCTTGTCAAATTACCCTCAACCATGGCTTTGTTTTATCTCGCTCGAATGACTGTATTTTTTAATTATTTTTAAAAAAATAAAGGCCAGCACTCAAGCTGGAAAGTGGCCTACTCCCTTAGTAGAAGAGGATGGGGATAACAGAGAAACTGTATTAACGTTATTGCACAAATGGTTTTTACCTGTGTGTGTAACTTTCGCCGCCTCGTTGCTAAAGTGTCCCATCGCTCCAGTGGTTCAGAAAGAGTCTGTTATATTCAGTCCAGAGAGCAATCACGGGATGCAGATGGAGCCAGAGCTTGGCATGTATAAGGCTTCCTGCAAGTGCCCTTTGCAAATGCCACTGACAATGATGGGTAGGATAGAACAGCAGCTCTATCTCCATCTCCATCTCCATCTGCATGCCTGACCAACCCAGGCAGTAGTGTGTCAAGCGTTAAACTTACGGTGAAATGTGCTTTGTAATCCAATGATATCTTGTCAGTTCAAATCTGCTGCTTGGGATGTGAAGGGCAGTTTTTTTAGCAGAACTCCAGGAGAACAGCGAACGGACATGTTGGGGTAGTTGCTGGGAGTCACAGGGCTGATCAAACAGGGTATTATATCTGAATAAAGGATCAAACAAGGGCCAGAGTGGCATGTACACATACACAGTGAATATAATAAGAAGTAAAGTCAGACACAAAACACAGATTTAGTCGGGCAGTTAAACACGAGTAGGAAACTCGTATAAGTTTTGTTCAGTTCTATGAGCATATGCATACATTACCTGTATCCAAACCGCAGACACAGGCAAACACATACATCCTGAGACTTTTTCCTTTACATTTGTTCATACAAACTTTTGTTAGGGTTAGTGAATGAAAAGGGCACAAGGGACCAATATACACCAACTACACACCAAGCAGCAACTGACAGCAAAAACAGCCTTTGCCAATTGCTCTTTCTGCGTGACACAGGCACGCCCACAACTTCGCCGACAAAGCCCTTTTTTGGATTTGCCTGTAGTTGCACTGCTATGATGACGATAGCCAGAGCCCCCACTGTGAGCTTCACAAAAGTATGGGATGTATACCACTTACATATCTTTGATGTGCACACATACACACATTCATGCTCTGGAAGGTGTTATTATCTGCCATTACTGTAGGTTTGTGAGCAGATTAAGTGTATGAACACCATAGATTGTATAAAGAAACACACACACACACACACACACACACACACACACACACACACACACACACACACACACACACACACACACACACACACACACACACACACACACACAGCATTTACACCATTGATGTTCATAATGAAATATCCTCCTGCCATGGCTAACCTTGTCCTCCATGGACTTCTAAATGGCATTTATGAGACATTCATCGACAAGCATGAATATATGAGTACTTTTGCTCTGCAAATATTTATAAATGAGCAGCACTCAGTTTGTTGTTTGTTCTAGACCTTTGCCTTGGACTGTGCTGGTCTGAATGATAACATGTTGCTCAATTGATCAAGGTTAGTTATCAAAAGTGTAATTACTTTACTCAGAAAGGAGTGTTGAAGTTCATGACATAGTTATCTACTACTTTACTAATCCAGTGAATGCTAACATTTAAAAAATTACATTTATGTATCTTTCCCTTAAACATTTCTTATTTATTGGAACCATTGAATGATTTTTTTTTTTTTACTTCAATGCTTACCAGTGAACCCTTGGGCTCTCAAATGCCGGCCATGGCAATATCATGGACGCAGGCGAATAGGACACAAAAGCAGCCTTTCCTAAAAATCACTTAAAGATGAAATATCACAAAGTAATAGCCATAGTAATTTAAAACCATGCACAAATGTGACATGTGTTTTTTCTCAAAAGAAGGTGACATCTCAGTTCGTCTAAATCTGAAAAAGTTATTGGAAATATTCAATAATCTCTCTTTTTGAAGCGGTCTTCTTTTCAAACCTAGGCAATAAGACTACCCTGTGCTCTGCATTCCTCAAGGCAAATGCAATAAATGTGTGCTTGATTACTAACACTGTGATTATTTCTTGAAAGAAGTCTAGCTGATTTTAGTCAAACTTAGAGTGAAGCTGTGAAATAAATATACAGCTGAAAAACGACTAAATGATGTATCTTACCACTGTGCCTGTCTTTTAAAAAATGACAGTGATTGGTCTGAGTAGTTTTTGTGTTTGTCAGATGATTACTGGAGATGTTTTTTGTATTGTTGAGAGAGACACAGTCTATGTTGAAGTTATACCTTTGCAATATGTTGATGCATCCTACCACCTACTGGGTTAGCCACATATTCATAGTGTACTGTGACTGTGTGTGGACTAGACACAGGTGCAAGACCAGCCAATAACAGTTGGTTATTTTTGCTTTTCGCCTGGTGAAACCTTCACACAGCTCCTCTGTCTTTCTAGGTTCTTTTTCTTCCTTACTTTCATCTGGTGGCTCCATGGAATTGATTTCTACCCGCCTGTCTGCTGCCTTTGTGAGCAACACACAAGCAGGGGAGAGGGAAACGGAGAGAGATGGAAGGCCAACTTTTTCCTTCAAGGAGGGTTTCACACTCCTCCCTTGAAGGAGGCTTTTCGTGCTCACCCCTTACGGTTTTTGGATGAGAACAGAGGGAATATGTGGGCACGTATGCATCAGGCTCGGTCTGGCTGGGTTAGCTGGAGGATGCTGAGGAGACGGGTAGCCTTCAACCCAAAGAATCAATTCACCAGCCGAAGAACTCACCGCACTAAATGATAACACACCTTGAGAGGCTTGGCCCTTGACACACGAGAAAAATAGCTGCGTGAGAGAACTATCATGGGAGATATAAACATATTTTTGTCAGCCAGCCCAAAGTTGGATCTATCATCTTGTGTAGGCAAACTGTACCTTTGGGGGCACTGCACTTTTCTAGGCTTCGCTTTTGTCTTCGAAAGACAACATAGTTTTGCTGCTTCTGATGTAATGTTTCTCTAGCTTCAACTATGGCATCATCATTACTGTGAAGCAAGGTCATCAAGTGTCTCATACTGTATGCTATGTGCCAACCTGTTATTACAAATCTAATTCAGTCATACAGAGGATGAAGTGAAGTTCAAGCACTCAAGGTAAACGTCTTTGAAGGAGCGAGACAAAGAGAGTTACATAGTGTGTGTTTATCTTTAACATTTGGAGAAAGGGAGAGACATGTGAATAGAGATATGCAGCTTTGTAAGGTGAGCCTTAGATAACACAAATGTGGTTCACAATGAGGGAGCAGATATTCAATGACATAATAATCCATTGTGAAATAAGGAAATACTTCACTATATGGAAATAAAACATGAAAACATTTGGACGACCCTTCAGCATTCGTGTGACTTTGTGGCATCATTATAGGCTTATTCCGTTTGTTAGCTATTCCCTTGTGTGCCATGCAAGGAGCATGCATGCTTTTCCTAGTTCTGTGGACGAACATCTCCTCATAGCTACCTGAGGCAACAATATCCCTACAAAAGCAGCCCTTTTAATGTTCTTAATGGCTGATTTTAGTCTGAATGCCCACTGCAACTCTGTGTTCCATGATAATGATATGGTAGAAACAGCCTCTGAAAGACCTTAAAACCTTTTTTCAGTCCATATCCTTCTGGCCTTTTGAACATGTCTTTCATCAGCATACTACTCAATTATCAGAACATCTTTCTGAAAGCAGATAATCCAAAGGTCTCTTTGCTCCTATCTATCACCCCTTATGGTTTATGCTATAGTAAGTGAATGCATTTGCTCAGCCTTTTGCCATGACAAGCAACGCAAGCTGTGCCCCCTCCTGTCTGATGTTCCAGCTGTTTCAATAGCAGCAATGTATCTACTTTAATCAAGTAAATGCAGAATGTTAGAAACTTAAAAATGAATGTGAAAATGTTGATGTGCATATACCCTTTTGGTTGGGGATTATTTAGGTATAGGAAACATATTCTGCAGGCAAAAGTCCCAAAAGAAAATTACAATCATTTGTTCAGAAGAACAACTACTAATGCACTAACATTTCCCTCAAATAGGAGGAGCAAAATACAGTTATCTTAAAGGAAACCCAAGTTATTCTTCATTATTGGGTATGTTCAACCATGCAGTTGTTTTTCATTTTATTCTGAAAATAAAAATGTTCCAAAAAACAGTATTGGCTTATTTTTAGGATTGAGACATATATTTTATTAAAGTCAGCATATCCACAATTTGTATGAATATTTAAATAATTCAGCAGACTGATTTTTTTGGTTGAATGAAAACTTAATGATCTTTGCATGCAAATACATCTTGATGCATTGAGCTTTTATTTGTTAAGACTTATCTTAAGATGGAAAATAATGTGTTTTCTGAGTTAATGCTGCTATGATAGGAAACTCTAGAATGGGTGTTTTAGTTAAGGGAATGATTTAAAGGTGGGGTAGGTAATTCACTTCAGAAACAATTTTTGTTATATTCCATGGAATGCTTTTAACATCCCGATAGCAATGAATATCTTAAGTGCTTTGACAATAAATACATACAAAAAATTCATCTTTGGAAGCCGTGGCGCTGTTAAAAGCACGACCAGTTATTTTAGCCGGCCCGGCTAAAGTAACTGGATGGCCTACCTGCCTGTCAGCCTTCCATCTGTGCACAAACTTATCTCGTGCCCTCATTGGTCATGTGCGCGTTCGTGTGTGTTGGAGGAAGGGCTCTGTAAGGAAGTCTGAAGGAAGGGGCAGATTTCTTTCTGCTGCGCAGTTTCAAATTCTGGCGCAGTCAAGCTGGTTTCTCCATTCTTTCCTACCCTACCTTTAAGGTGTGTGTGTGTGTGTGTGTGTGTGTGTGTGTGTGTGTTTTTTGTTTGTTTTAACTCCTTGTTAGTTTCCCTCATGTCTTTTCATTCTTATGGGAGGGAACTCTATTATTAAATGTCAGCCTAGAAAGCGCTGACAAAGCAATCACACCTTAACTTTAAGAGTCTCGCCTAAGACTTTTTAAATGATAAGGCTTTTAACTGATATTTTTTTTTCCATTGCACCCAAACATACATGATTGCTTTGAATCCATTAAAGCTAAAACAACTGTTCCTTATTTGCATTTTGCAGTTTATTTTTAATTCATTTTAGCTGTAGTGCAGAAGCAGGGAAAGAAGGACAGCGGAGGAGACGGGGTAAAGGGCAAGACGAATAATAACCATGTTACTGAGGCCATCACTCTTTTTTTCCCCCACTACTTTATAAAATGTACTATAATCATGGTCTACTATTGTTAATGCAGGTTGTGCTCATAAAAGAACATTCTGAAAGACGTTAAGTCCTTAAATAGATTGGTAGATCATGATTGATTATAACACTGGTTTGCACGTTACCCAATTAAAGCAAACACCATTGTTGTCTCGGTTTGCACTGCTACATGTTGCTCTAGAGTTAACATTTAGAATTAGTTTCACTTATCAATGCCATTGGAATGACTTTGGTCCTGAACTTCCTGCCCCCTGCAGCGTTGGTGGAAAGATCCTGTGATTCTCTCTCAAAGTCATTGTGGTGAATTTGGGGGGTGTGGGGTGTTCAGGGAGGCAGGGGCAGGCCAGTGATGGAGATAGCTGTGATTGCCTAGATCTGTCGCCTTCTGCTTTGGTTCACCGCCAACGTAGCCGTTTGACTTCCAATTGACTTCAGCTCCAGATGTTCCGGGTTATATGCATGGTGTGTTTGTGTGTGTCACTAGAACTAGGGTGTGGACGTGTGACCATATGCAAATGTGTTAGTGAATGTTTAATATGTGAGTGTGTTTTAATCTAGCTGTTATTCATCTCAAATTAATGTTGTGTGAAGATCTGTCAAAGACCTTTGATTTCACAAAATGTTTCAGAACTTAAGTGACAAATGGAACATCAGTTCCATGTAATAGAAATGAAAGAGTAGCTATTTTGCATCGGTATTACAGTATCATGCAACGAGAAATGTATCATAGAACAGGCCGACATTGTATCAGCAGTAGCTTCAATGAACCAAAAATTGGAAAAGCTATCTTCTTTTTAACTAAGATAAAACACTATTTTACCAATGCCTTCTCCTTCTACAAATAATATAAATAACTCACAGCTGAATGCCATTAGAAAATAGCCATAGGAGAATGAAAGGGTATTGTTGAAACAAAAAATTAATTTGCAGTCAACAGATAGAGAAGGATGGCAAATTAAAAAGATGAACAAAAAAACAAATCAATGGTGTTTTGAACATCACAAGTTTCTATCTGTTAGTTTAACTTACCCTTTTACTGTCTTAGCGATGTCAGTTGTTATATTGATTGTAACTTTTGATTTAGATTATCATTTTAAAAGGAAGTGTGAGCAGCAGTTTTTCTTAAGACTACCAGCCAGGCTTTTCCTTTCAAGGCAGTCTGGATTAAGCAAACCTTCTCTAGCAAAAGCCTGGTTCTCTCTAAAGTTGAAATAATTAAAGGTGTAACCCATTATTGGACTGTTTTAGTCCAACCTGTTGAAAGTTATATTGCACATTCTACAGTAACAATGTTTCTCTCAGTTTTGAGTCCCTAAAAATATCAACTTCGAAATGTGTTTGTACCCAACATTGTTCTCCTAATAATTACCAAATGTATTGGGCCTATGCATGGATAGTCGGCCTACTATTGGTGAAAATGCACTGGAATGATAAGTTGTTTAGAAATTGTGGACTTATTTGTTGCAAACTAAATCACCATTAGCTTTCTTTGCAGAACTGGGATTCTCCAATAAGAACTCACTAATTGATTTATCTCTCTTTCTCCCTCTTTTTTGGTAACTCTCCATTGGACCTCCAAAGGTAAGATGATTGAAGCTTGTTTCTCTCCTGTTTACAAAGCCTGTGACACACAACCTAACACTTTTATCACCATAAGCAGATTAATGTATGTGTGGACAAAAAAAAATGCAGACCTTTGCATACTAAGCACACACCGCACACATACAAAACACACACCGCACACATACAAAGCACACACCGCACACATACTAAGCACACACCGCACAGTAATGTAAGGAATGGAAATTGGGACAATGAGTGTATTCAATCAGCCAAATAATGTTGAACAATAGTACTGATGAACACATTGACATACACACTTCAATTATGAGTCATGTTAAAGTACAGCCCTCTGCCATAATCTGTAATTTAAGGGTCTTCCTCCCAGAAAAAAATCAATGATTGCATACATCCAAGCCACTCATGTGCATGTGAAAACTGGACTGCATATTTCCAGCTGAGAGAGAGCTGACAGCTACACCTGGTTCCTGGTTACTGCTCCGTCTACACATAGAAATATGTGTTATGGTCATTTTGTTAATTAATTAAATCAAGATACGTTGTTACATCAAGAAATGGAACATTTGGATCAAATGTCAGAAAAACACTTATTAGAAGATAATAAACAATTCATTACAAGTTTCATTTGTTGCAGATGCATTTGTAAAAGTGTAAAAACGCAGCCAGCGAAATAATACAGGCTGTTAACTCGAATCCTTTGTTAAACTCAGATGGCACACTCATCTTCCTGAAACATATATCCTACACATCATATTCATCATGGCAGCGTACTTAATTCATCAGCTCCATATTCCTGCTGTTACATCGCTCAAGTGGAAGCAATGTATGTGTGTGTAAATATGTGTGTGAACATCAAAATAATTTGTGTGTAAATATGTGATTTGTAAATGTAAAACACCATCCACAAATGCATTTAAAAGATTTGCAAACTCACAAATAAATTTGCAAATGTAAAACTGATTTGCAAATACGCTAAATATTTTCACAAATAAAAAAAAAAATCTCTCAGGCATTTGTGAATCCATTTTGTATTTGTCGACCAAAAATGCGCTCGTGGATCTCAAATCTCTGCTTGTGGATCTCAAATCTCTGCTCGTGGATCTCAAATCTCTGCTCGTGGATCTCACATCTCTGCTCGTGGATCTCAAATCTCTGCTCGTGGATCTCAAATCTCTGCTCGTGGATCTCAAATCTCTGCTCGTGGATCCTCTTTTTACACACACAGAGTTTTGAGAAAACTTTCCGCCGGTCTCGGTTCAAATCTACTAGTGTGTGTCACTCGGTTATTTCCAGAAACCACGTGATGGCCTGCTGATGACGACATTTCCGCATGGTTTCAAAGTAAGAGCATGATGGTTTGTTGAATGCACTGTGTTTGTATTATAATGAACAGCGGAATGCTGTAAATATTATATCAATCCTATAATATTTGTTTCTAGCATATATCATTTGCAAGTGTTTAAAACAAATGTGGGATACTCATTTCATAAAAAGAAAGAAATTCATGATTGTCATATTTTATTATGTAGGATACAGGACTGGACTGTAGTCAAGTAAACTTACTTTACTTATTAGTATTTCTATTTAATGGATTGAGAGGGAATTATTCTTACTTTTTACTCCACTTCATTTATGTAACAACTTTAATTTATTATTCTGATTAGATTGTTTTGCTTGTATCATCCTTTGCAAATACATAGTCACAATGCTGAAAACAGGGCTGTTTCTCTGAGAAACTAGATCACTTATGAGAATATAATGCATTGGTGTATATTAAACTAGCCAACAGTATAAAAAGCACTAAAAAGGTTTTGTCAATATTAACCATAAACATCTACATTAGTGAAATGACACATATACATTAATGCAGCTATATAATCAAAACACATACAGAGAACCTTTAAAAGCATAATGAGATAGACAGATAGATAGATGGATATATAGATAAGTACTTGGGATATCCATCGTAGCCAGGGTTTACGATCAGTTATCAGTGATTTGTACCGAGGAACAAGTATCACATCACCGACGGCTGAAAAATAGTGTTTTGGTAACACGGGGTGTTCAGGTAACACTTAAAGACTTTATTACGGAACGCAAAGCAGAATAGGGGGCTAGTACACCCTCCTGAGGGTCCGATTGTGGATGTCATGCGAGCATAACATGGTGAAAACAATCAGTCTAAATTAACAATCGGGACGGAAATTTCCGGATTTCCAAAGGGAGGTTCTGTGAATAAATAAAAAATCAAGAACCGAAATAATTGAACTATTCATATCTTAGACTGCACTGTAACTTTTATCTTTTAATGTTTATTTTATTAGCTTTTCTTTTTAATGACTGATTTTAAATGCCATTTTCTTAATGTCTTTCATTTTTTGTTTTTCTTTTAATGTTTCTTTTATTATCTTTTACTGTTTTTAAATGCCTTTATCTGAATGTCTTTCATTTTTGTAAAGCACCTTGAATTGCCTGTTGCTGAAAGGGACTATATAAATAAACTTGCCTTGCCTTGCCTTACTTCAACATCAATGCATACGAATGTGCTCGATATATGCTGTATTGAACAAATAAACTAACACAAACTAAATGTATCACTATAACATGATAATGATGATAAAAAATGCATATAACGTTCCGCTGTTTATTATAATACAAAAACAGTGCATTAAACAAAACATCATGCTCTTACTTTGAAATCATGCGGAAATTTCCTCATCAGCAGGCCATCACGTGGTTTCCGAAAATAACCGAGTGACACGAGTAGATTTTAGCCGAGACCGGCGGAAAAGTTTGTCTCAAAACTCTGTGTGTGTAAAAAGACGATCCACAAGAAGAGATTTGAGATCCACAAGCGCGTTTTTGGTTGACAAATATGGATTCACAAATGCCTGATCGAAAGTTGTCAATGTTAAAGAGATATTCACAAATTCCTTTTGTTTATTTGTAAATTAATTATAGTATTCACAGATCTTTTTTTTATTTGTGAAAATATTTTTTCATATTTGCAGATCCGTTTTACATTTGCAAATGAGTTGTGAGTTTGCAAATCTTTTAAATGCATTTGTGGATGGTGTTTTACATTTACAAATCACATATTTACACACATTTTATTTTTAAGTTCACACAAATATTTACGAGACAAATCTAAGCCCATACAATGCAACACTTAACAGGTTTTCATTTTGGCTGGTGCTGTTGTTCCTTTGCATTTTGAAAAGCCCCTTCTCAACCCCCAGCATCCACCAGAAGGCTTTTCCCTGGAGGAGAAGTTAGTATGGTTGTTCTCCCTGCTGTGTTGAGCTTGGTGTTTCATGTTCAGAGCAAGGAGGTCATATACTATGCCAAACAACATTTTCTACATTCACATAATCATCCATGCTATGTTGGTTTGCTGACTGCAGTGTAACCTTGCAAGGAGCTGGCCAGCAGGTCTTTGTGCATGGCAGTTATGTGGAACCATCTTTGTATCCCAGTGCTCAATAAGTGTTGTCCATATAGCGTGTATTGTCAGAGTTTATTTCGTTTTTTTCAGACTTGACCATTAATTTGTTTGCCCCAAAAGAACCAAGGGGTCAGGTGACAATATGAGGTTTCTCTTCGGCTTTTCTTATGTACAGTACCATTTATTGTTCACTTGTGTTGCACAGCTAGAACTAAGGATCTTGCACACAAAGCGTTCTGTGAGCAAAATATCTTCAACTACACTATAGTGTTAATGTTGAGTAAACAGATATCCTATTCGAGGGGTGTGAGGGCAAACCAGATTGCTTCATGGCCATCTTAAAGGATGAGTTCCTTCTATTCCAAATGAGTAGAAGAAGAAGAAGAAGAAGAGAAAACTAACTTTACTACTAGTGTGGCTGTCCTATAAAAGTGTGAATATTGCATTTTATATTTAAGACTTGTCAGATTTTTGACAGCTGCTTCTCTAGGTTCATTATCTTAAGGTTTCATCCTATATTAGTTCATCCTGACAGACAGTTCTGAAACTGTATTTAGGCTATGCAAATGGAAATGTTCAAAGGCAGCACTTAACTGCCATCAAGTGTGTAAACTGTAAACCTCGCCAGGATATAACAACAGTGAATGCATTAACTGTTAACATATTTTGTAATTTAGGCATATCTCAGATCCTGTGCTGTAAAATATCTTTCATTGGCAGGTAGTTTTAGGTACATGCCAAGCTTTTTGTATTGTGTGTGATTAGTCATTTTTATGAATGTAAAGTTGCATGAATACAGTAACAATTATATACATGTTTCCATTGTGTGAGCTCACAATATGTGCAATGATAATGAGGTGATTGGCAATGCAGTATATGGGTGTTGAAATTAGTATCCAATCTATGCATTTGCCAAGCCAACCTTTTTGAGTGATTTTAAATTAGCTCCGAAATATGCTTGTATCTGCATCTACTGTATTTGGGCTAAAGAGTAATTGCAGTACAGAAATGCTGACTGTGAATGTTTATGCACAATAACCTTCAATGTATTGTAGACAGGCGTGTAGGAGGAAAGTCCAGGGGCGAGAGAAGAGAGAGTATGTGTACACTGTCCTTTTACTTGCGAAACACATTTTATTTAGAAAACAAGCTTTTGTTCCTTAGGCTTTCATCAGGTAAAGCAGAAGATCAAATGCAGGTGTAGTACCTTCTACAATACACATAATCAAATAAGAATATGTCTGACTGAAATTGAACACTCGAATCACTAAATAGTGTAATTTCTCAAATAAAATATTGCTTATGTTCAATATTGACTGAAATGTCATTAATATTTTGCTATCAATAGTGACCTAAGTAAACCCCTATTTGTGTGTTTGTGTTTGAGATCCAGGTAAATAGACAGGCAGATAGAGTTAATGGGAGAGAGACATACCCCAGAGGGAACTGTTGGGTTTGAATAGGCGGAAGTATTTATCTTAAACAATTTCCCTTGCAGGTTTACTCAAGCCACACTTGCAGTAATGTGTTTTTGACTCCCATTGACTCTGAATTACAATTTATTTGGCGCTCTGCAAAACACTTCACTCTCTCTCTCTTTGTATTGCATCTCATCCGCTATGGGGAAACGGCCCAGCTGCCGCTGTGATGCCACTCACAGACAATGCATCCTGACAGGTTCCAATTAAGTTGGAAAATGTAACGTATGAATATTAAAAAGTACTCTGACAAACATCATCCCCTTCTTTTGTTGCATTATGCAGCTTGTAGTCTCCGCTGGTCCACCATTTCCATAAAGTTTATTTCTCCACTACCTCCTACTCTTCTCACACTAGGTCTCTGGTGCTCCCTCTCTCCCCCTAAGGCTGTATGTTAACGGTTGTAAATATGCCTGCCTTGCACACATAAATGCTCATTCAAATCTCACAATTTGGTCTTGTCAATCAGTGTGTCTCCATTTGGCTCCCTGTTCTCATTCCAATAAAAATGTTATGGGTAGAGGAGAAAATGGAATGGCGACTCGACATAGGAGAACATATAAATAAATGCAAACCGGTATATCTAATTTCTCTGTGAATTGGATGAAATCAGTGTGAGCTGAATAGCTAGAAATTGTCATTTTGTCAGACAGCAAAATCCGAATAACAGTGTCACATGTGTTTGCCTGTGTGTATGGGTCTGTTTGTCAGAGGCCGAACTGGCAACCCTAGAATGCTGCCAGCTCTCTGGTACTTACATCAACGCACAGCTCAGTAGTGCAGCTTCATTCTGACAGACTTCCGTTCCCCCTGTGTTGAATGAGAGCATTCCTCCAAGCTGCCAGTTCCTGCAAGAAACTGTGTGTGTGTGTGTGTGTGTGTGTGTGTGTGTGTGTGTGTGTGTGTGTGTGTGTGTGTGTGTGTGTGTGTGTGTGTGTGTGTGTGTGTGTGTGTGTGTGTGTGTGTGTGTGTGTGTGTGTGTGTGTGTGTGTGTGTGTGTGTGTGTGTGTGTGTGTGTGTGTGTGTGTGTGTGTGTGTGTGTGTGTGTGTGTGTGTGTGTCGAACTGTTGGAGCCATGAGGCAAAGCCAGGGTCGGTCGCCGGGCTATAGACCATGTGTGACCTCATCTCAACCTGGCAGCAGCTCACTTGACTCAGATGGCGATAAGAGGCATTGCCAATCTTACTGTCTGTCTAGAGTACATTTTTACCTTTCATTAAACCAGAGTATGATGGCCGAAGTCATGTACAAAGAAAGAGCAATGAAGAAACCCATAACTGGTTAAGCTGTGAATTGATTATGTAAAAGAAAACACTGAAAAGTTCTTAAGAGGTCAAAACATTCTCATCCAGTAAGAATTATGACTTTTAGGTGCACTTCCATTCTGAATGTCCATCGACAAGTTGGCTGCACTTGGAAATCGTCATTGGTGTGAAGTGGGTGTCCACAGTGCTGGTACTAGTTAATCCTCTGCTTTGTTGGCCAGCATCACAAACAATACACTAACTGTTTTCAAGATTCTTCTTTACACTACATTCTGCTCTGCCTTTCACTGTTTTTATAATAATGTATTCAAATAGATATGGACCATACAGAGACATCAACACATATTCTGCCGCAGATCTGTTTTAACCAGGGTGTTTTCGAAGATGTCAATTACAAAGATGTCTGGCATTTTGTCTGGCCTCTTCATCATTGTCAGCTGCTTGGCATTGATGTTTTATTTCACTATTGTTTTGACACCTCACTCCTGCGAAGAATGTCCTCGTCTGTCTTTGCCCAAATAATGTGCATACGTTACTATGGATTCAGATTAAGCTGCCGGTCAACTTTAACCAATTCGGACATGTTACCCCTCACATTAATCATCAATATCGGATTGCTTTGGCATATCATCCGCATATCTAACATTTCTTAACTCAGAATAACTTGATCATAGTTTGCTTTTCCACCATATGATTTATGCAGTATACCGCTCATCGTGTATACATGCTCTTTAAAGCTCAAATTTCAAAAATCAAATCAATTTGGTGAATAAGTGATGGTCATATCCGTAGGAGCAGACTCTGTCTTTGCTAAAAGTGGTGATAAAGATAAATATAAATAACTATATATATATTTTAGAAATAATGATGGCAACATAACCAACATTTGGCCTATCGGAAGGAAAAGACGATAACATGTGTTCTGTTGTCTTGTTTTTTTATTGAGCTAGGGCGATTGAGTAAACATACCCCTTAGTTTATATTTGAATAAGGGGCATAGTTGCAGGAAACAAACTGAGTCCTATTTCGGAATTTCATCAACAAGCCTTGACTTTTTCCCTGGCCTTTTTTTGTATCCCAGTGATGGCATATGAAATAAAGATACAGTGACTAGGGCTGCGGCAGGGTCACGGCCCACAGCCCGGTCACTAGTTGGAGAGCCAGCTGGCACTTGCAGCCATATTTCTGAATCGCTACATGCAGGGATGTGAAGGCTGGTCAGACTGGACCAGTGAAAGCTTTGATATAGAAGAAGTCTTTGCAGAGGGCAAATAAAAAAGGAGCAGTTTATCATCTTGAAAAGCATTCTACAAAGATATGGAGGAGAGGACAGCAGAGGGAGGAGAATAATATGTTGGCAACAAATCCTCCCCTACTGGCTGAAATGAACAGTCGATTGTACTGTGAATATGTGTGTTAGCACAAGTACAGAGTGTGTGCAATGTCCATCTCAGAGAAATCTAACCACAAATGATAGATGTGTTTTTCAAGTAACCTAAATGCACTTCTCTAAAATGAAACCACCATGATCCTGCCAAACGTGTACAACTACCTCTTTTATAGCTACCACAAAGCTTGCCTTAAATCTCCTTTTCTGTGTTCTCCCTGTCGACATCCAACATTAAACTGTAAAGGCACATTGAAGCAGAACATTTCCCACAGTGAGTGTTGAGTAAACACCATTGAATGCCAGAACGATGGGGACAGTTTTGTCACCTCGAGGCCCAGAAATTGACGAGGAAAGCGCTTCGTTGTGCTTCCAAAACCAGGCGGGGGAAAGATGGATGTGTCTTACACGGAGCATTTTTTGTGCCTCTATCTCCATTACCATAGGCAGTTTATTATGTGTTGGTGGCATCCTGCTGGTTTCAGCATTGCCTTTCCCTGATAGATTATAATACCTTAGCAACATTCAGTAGACACGTTACAGGTTTGGGGTACACTCTGTCAACATTTCTCTCTTCCATTCATTGTTTCTCTTATTCTACTGCTCTTTGATTCTCACTCAGCCTTAGTTTCCAACACTTTATTACTCTTTGTCTTTGTAGCCGCTGGTCAATATTTCTCTATTTGTATCTCTATGTTTCCATTGCTGTGTTTCTCTCTCTCACTCCCTCTATAAACCCCATCAAAGAGGGCCAGCAGAGTCCATCACCAGAATGAGAAAGCAGTATCTCGACACACAGAGGTTGTTATTTTGGCCAGGAGTGCTTCAATAGTATGTGGTCTGCTCTCTAATGTGTGCCTCGACCAAAGGTGCACCTCAACTGCCCATTAATCTTCGGAAACATACACACACAACCATGTACTGCATATACACTGACATCAGCCTGTCTGTGTCCTCAAATAAAAACACACATATCTTCCCTCTGCGTTTTCCTGCTTCACTTGCTACAGCCACTTGACCTTAGCATTGGGAAACAGGTTAGTAATGGGATCAGTGGCCACTGGCAGGCCCTTTCACCCACAATCTCATCATTCCTGCTTACAGTAAGTGGATGAGAGATGGACTGAGAAGAAAAGCAATGGTCGATGGGGCAATGTACTAATTTAAGTCTCCTGGTGGGCTGGTGAAGTGCTGCCGTGTTACTACAGGCGGTTTATGATTCAGTGGCAAACGGCAGCTCTTAAAAAATAAACAAAAAGCCACATAGCCAAGGGAAAGTGGTCACACTTATTCTAATTCTACTATTTATTTAAACATTTCTAAGCAATAGTCTAAATTAAGATTCTTTATATTTGGGCACCATCTAGATCTGGTCTGGATTTATACTTTGCATTTGTATTCAAATCCGTATCCGTTCCTCCAGGTTGATTACTGTTGATACATTGTCAGCTGAGTGGGAATTGTCATTGGTCCTGTGCGTAAGTGTGTACAAATAGAGGACATTTTCTCACCTCCAAAAATTGAGAGGAAACACATTCATCGCATTTGTACAACTCTATTTTCATGTAGGGACAATATTCTGTATCAAATAATAACATTTTAAAAGATCAAAAGAGAGATCTGTCTCTTCACCTCCAATGAGACATTCTTAAAAAAGGGAAAATTAGCAACATCTCATGTTTTTGTTGCCTCTTTGTTTATTTGGAAACATTAAACATGGTCATCTGGTGATTTTGATAATGACAGAACAGAGCACATATGAACAACTGAGTAAAAAACAGTAGACGGCGCACTTGATGGCGGGTATATTTGCACCTCCAGAGTCAGTTGCCAAGCCGTTATCATCACTGTATTGATTGTTATTCCCCTTTTAAATGGTTTAGGAGTGAAAAGGGAAATGGTGCGAGGATCAAGATATTTAGGTAGGCGGAGGAGGACAGTCTGCGGGAGCTCAGAGGCTTTATACACTCATCTCAAGAAACACAGTACCTCACTGTTTGAACACTGGGATCAGACCAGCACACATTTTCATGTTAGCTTTAGACTGCTTAAAAATACATCAGTCAGAGAGATGAAGGAGTTGGCCTTCAGAGGCACTAGAAAAGAAGAACCAAACAGGGATTCATTGACAGATTTGCCCTTTACTCCCGCCTGTTACACAAGTCTTCCAAAGACCTCAGTCATAATGGAAGCATAGCATGAGTTTTTACTTATATATTTTTAACACCAACGCTATTCAGGCTTCTCAGCACTCTTCAAACAGCCATCTTTCTACCCCATGCCAGTTGCCATCGTATTAAAGTAGGCCTGTTTTAGAAAGAAGGTACAAAAAAAAGGAAAAATTCCCCGTGGTGGGTTGAAATCCCATTTGCGTAGTGAGCTGTGGTACACGGGATCAAGCGTTGCTGCCAGACAAAGAAAAGTGAAAGTGGGGTAGGAACAGGTTACAGACAAATCTAATTAGATGGAGAGAGGGGCAGTGATGGAGGAGAGAGAGTCCGAGAGAAAAACAGGAGAGACCATACCGGAGGGGGAGCTGACTCTTTCATTACCACATTCTCCATTTTATCTTTTAACTCCTTGGGACCATTTTTTTATTTCTGTAAACACATTCCAAGTTTGTGGAGTGAATATAGTCAAAACTGGATTAGAGAAAGTTTTGTATGGCAGAAGGTGGCTTAGCGGGCAGCGCTCCCCCTCTAAACCTTTTTCAACATGCAGTGTGACTTCTTCTGGCTCCAGACGGTTACTTTTAGTAGTTAAAAGAACCAAAGTGTGCTTTCTAGTGATTATGAGATGAATCTCTCCCAAAGAAGACAGTAAAGCTTTGATTTTAGACGAACAAGGACAAAAACCCTCTCATCTACCTTCTTTCCTTGATTAAAATGGAACTTTGTAAGGCTGTGTCCCGTGTGCTGTTGTAACACTCCGACCCAGGTCAGTTTGACCACATAACGTTCAGTTTACTGATATTTGGTGTTAGAGAAGTGCCCAAAAAAGTGTGCTTTATTCCCTGCCATGAACGATCCAAAGTGTGCCAAACCAAAACCTTGTTTTCAGTTTCCATCATCTCCTGTAGGCTTGGACAGTGTCTCGGGACATTCACTGACTGCGGCTGCCTTTCTCCAAGAAGAAGAACTTTTCCAAGGAACCTTTCAAGCCTAAAGGGGTTGTAGTGTCTGATAATCCAAACATATATGGGTGCAGTATTCCTTCAAGGCTGCAAATGTAACTTTAACTGTCAACAGGCACAGCAGGCAGAGACAGTCAACATGCCAACCCATAGAGCAGATACGATTAATTCAATGAGGCAGTCACTCCCTGCTCTGTGAAAGTCTGTTTTGTCGGCCTCCCTTGTACACAAAAATGCCCTTTGCCTACTGTGACATGAGTCAGATGAACAGTGGTGAAACTTTAGCCCGAGGTAGCCAGTCACTGTCTCAATCCGGTACAGGGAGAAAAACATCATGAAGAGGTACATTTGTTTACAGACAGAAAGGGGAAGAAGAACATTATTTAATTTCATCTCATCCTCAGTTCCTTCCAAAACATTGTGTCAAGTTGTAATACTATATCTCAACTGTTTGAACAAAACAAGGTGTTATGAAGACTGACAATGCAAGTGTGTGGGAGTCAGGAGTTCACTTTCTCTGCCCATCCTGTGTGTCAACATATGACTACTTATGTTGAGAAGACAACTGTAGATTGTTGTTTTCCTCAGCGCACTTTGGTTGTTAAAGTATTCCCATACTGAGTTTCAGCTTGGAGAGCAGGTCCTCTGCAGAGTGTGTAATGAAGCCTAAAACGGAACACAAACACATGTGACCCAAGGAAATATCAGCCCCTGTCCCACATCAGGACTCAGTGGTGTATTCAGTGAGTTTATAATTGTATATCCATAGAGAAACAATTGAAGGAAGCAGTTTTTTTTTTTGTGTTTGAAAAAATAAATGGTATAACCAGGGACAAAGTCATGACTATTCTGGCATTTGTTATAGAAAAGTTGAGCACAGTTTTGAGGTCTTTTGGGACCAAACATTTTAGATTAATCATAAGAGAAAAGATGAGATGCATCATCTTCCACCCTGCCTCATTTTACTGAGCAAAAACTGAAATATTATCAGTAAACTAAATGATTGTGTTAGCTGTGCGTTAGCTAAAGCTTCACAGTTAATACACAAGATGTATTGCTCACGCATGGTGCCGTGAAGCTTTTATTCACATTTCTGGAGTCTTTCTTATCATTAAATAAAACATGATTGTCAGAGGCAGCTGCCATCTTAAAGGCTTTAATGCTGGCTCAAAGCTATCTTGTGAAGGCGGGGGAATCCTTTTTGGTTGTGGTGAAAACAGAGGGAGATGCCTGCCATCACCTAGTAAATGAGGTTTTGATGTGAATGTTAGCTTGCAAAAATTGCTCCAGAGCCATCTCAGCGGAGTGTGTGGCATTCTGTAAAAAGGGAGACCAAAGGGGAGAAATGTCTAATCGTCCTTGAAAAGGATGTGCCACAGTTTTTTAATATCTTCTGCCCTGATGCCCAGAGGTATTGCAGCAGGGTGGGAGGGGTGCTGTCTGTGCCGGGTGATGGGGCATTACACTCGCGCCATTGACTTCATTACAGTCCTTCTCACATATGCATTCCTCACCCTCTCTAAATGCCCTTGCCAGCTTCTAATTCACTTAATTCCTTGATTATCAATTCTGATGGCATTCGGGCAGAAAGGTCAATACTTTTTTGTGGCGTGCACCTGAACTTTACAAGAATGACTCAAGAAAGGAAGAAGCTGCCATCTTCAAAGCAGTGCTGAAAGGATGGAAACATGATGTTTTGCAATCATACATTGCCAGTTGGTTACATAAAATGGTCATTGTTCACACACTCACAGGCATATTGTAGGAGAACATACAAAAAGGTATGCATCAGCACACACAAGGACAGGGGAAAGAAGAGCCTTAACACACCACAAATGCAGCCATACACTTGCTACAAACATTCATTTCTCTGTCTCCTCTGCCATCTTTTTGATGAGATCGAGGTTGCCATCCCGTGACTGTACGCGGCAGACGCACGAACAAGTGTTTCCCCCCGAGGTGATGCGATCTAAATGGGAAAGCAACATGGCAGCTTTGCTCTGAACGGCCACATAATCAAACACCACACCCACAATAACACACCACCACCACATCTGCGAGGAAGGCTTTACGCTCTCCGCTTCATATATGTAAAATATACATTGCAAGCTCCTGCTTCTTAACATCCTGCATCTGTTGGATGATGTCCTTTAGTCCTCTGTAGGATTAGATTGGGTCCCTTATTTCAAAGTTGTATTTTAACTATATTTCCTGATACGTTTTCTGCATTATTTCTGAAGAGTTTATTTTCCGTCTTTTTCTGTGAGTTTATAGTCTCGGATTTATTTTCACAAAATGTAGAAAGAAAAAGTATTGATCAATCATACGGGGCATTTTGAGGTGAGGATAAAGCATGCCCGATGGCATTTAAAGGCTAGCATTACACATAATCTGATACACATCCCTGAGTCTTGTACTCTTCTGCCCTAGTGCTCTGTCCCAGCAGATTATTGGAGCACACTGTCACAGTCTGATGGGCTTTTTTCCTATACTGCTGCTTGGTGTGTGGTTTGGCAGGGTGGGCATCTCTCCTTCTGAACACAACTTTATACACACATGCATTTCCAAACATTTGGACTACCTATGTTGCAAATGTATTATCTTTTCAATTTACACACGGCATCTATTGCACGTCTGTCCGTCCTGGGAGAGGGATCCCTCCTCTGTTGCTCTCCCTGAGGTTTCTCCCATTTTTCCCTTTAAACTGTGGGTTTTCTTCGGAGGTTTTTCCTTGTACGATGTGAGGGTCTAAGGACAGAGGGTGTCGTATTGTCATACTGATATTCTGTACAAACTGTGAAGACCACTGAGACAAATGTAACATTTGTGATATTGGGCTATATAAATAAACATTGATTGATTGATTGATTGATGTGGGAAGTTGAGATTTCTAGATGGTACCCTTTCAATGTAAGTCCACTAACTGGTATCGGAAGCACTTGAAACATGAAGTAAGAATGCATATTAATGCTTATGCTTTGGTTTACTATCTGAGTGCATGTGTACATGTGACCTCGCTGCCATCTGTGTTGTTTTTTTGTATTAAAACAACCCTCTGATACCTGTTTGTGGACTTAAATATGTCTTTAATTCATTACAGTAGTCAATTACTTTATGGATTATAATGTGACATTTTAGCCAGTTGACTTAAGTGGTCACAGAGGAACAATCTAGGCCAGTTTGGCATAATACAAAGGAATTATTTTAGCTCTGCCTTGCATAATCTGTGTGCGAGATGTGATCAATCATAAATCTGCAAGTTGCTGTCTAGAACGGAGAGGATTTAAATGCACTCTGTGTTCAGTAAAGTTGTCACTTTGGGTGAACGCATACAGTATTTGAGCATTTTGTTGAGTTTTTTGTTCATAATGTGTGGGTGGGTGACGATTTGGGGAGGCAGTCATAGAACTAGACAAATGTGAATACTGTATGTTTGTGAGAGCGAGCAAGATAGAGAGAGTCAGAGACTGTGTGACGGGTGGATGGTTTGTTTTTTATGAGACAAGGGAGTGTGTGTATGCTTTTGTATGTGTGAATATGTTTACATATGTGAAGAGTAAGGGCTGACAGTGAGAGCTGATAATCCCACACACACACACACACACACACACACACACACACACACACACACACACACACACACACACACACACACACACACACACACACATCCACACATCAGAATGCCGTGTGCAAGAATATTAGAGTGGGATCTGTTACACTACATGCAAAGCACTTCCCAGCCTCTGACAGCTTGGCTGGGCTGACTTGGCGGATCCATCCGAGCAGTTTGGCTTCCTTTCTCCCTCTTGTATCTTCTCTTCCCGCCTTACATCATCAATCTCATTTAATCAGTCATTTCAACCTGAGGAGGATTGGGCCCACCTGGTCTCTATTTACATGAAGTGAAAACCAAGTCGGAAACAATAATTGAATTGAGCCCTGGTTTATCTATTTGGGTTCATACCAAGCATTATTGAAGAATTACAAGACTTGGAAACTGTTTCTTTGTTGTTACTTGTTACTTCATGTCAATTAGAATGGGCTCCAGTTGAATTAAGACAGCAAACAATTTCTAAAAAAGTCTGAATTGTATGCGCTGCATCACAACTTTTTTAAACTTCTCAAATGTTCTGAAGCCTAAAATTCAGAGAGTTGTGTCAGCTGAAGCGACTTAACTGACTTTTTGGTACACCGTGATAGTAAAGATTTACAATAATCCAGCCTTGAAGTAACAAATGCATGGACTTGTTTCTCTGCATCGTTTTGAGGCAAGATATGCCTGATTTTTGCAATGTTATGTAGATGAAAGAAGGCGGTCCTTGAGATTGATTTTATGTGGGCGCTAAAGGATAAATCCTGATCAAATATAACATCAAGATTCCTTACAGTCTCACTGGAGGCCAAATGAATGCCATCCATAGTTAGTATATCTTTAGATAATTTGTTTCGTATAATCTTTGGGCCGAGTACAATAACTTCAGTTTTGGCCGTGTTTAACATAACAAATGTTAAGGTCATCCATGTTTTTAAGTCCTTGACGCAGTCTTGAATTGTATTTAGATGATTGGTTTCATCAGGCTTGATTGATAAATATAGTTGAGTATCATCCGCATAACAATGAAAATGTACAGAGTGATTCATTATAATAAGTGCCTAACGGAAGCATTTACAATGTGAACAAAATAGGTCCAAGCACTGAGCCCTGTGGCACTCCATGGCTAACTTTGGTTTTCATGGAAGATTCATATTCATGATATTTAAAGGTCCCATGTCATGGCCATTTCTACTGATCATAATTCCATTGTTAAAGGTAGGGTAGGTAAGTTTCAGAAACCGGCTCAAGATACACTTGTTGTTATATTCCATGGAATGCTCTAAAACATCCCAATAGCAATGAATATCTTAAGTGCTTTGACAAAAAATCCATAAAAAAATGTCATCTGTAGAAGCCGTAATACTGTAAAAAGTACAACCAATCCGTTTAGCCGGGCCGGCTAAATGGATTGGATGGCCTACCTGCCTGTCAGCCTTCCATCGGGGCACAAACTTATCTCGTGCCCTCATTGGTCATGTGCGCGTTCGTGTGTGTTGGAGGAGGGGCTCTATAAGGAAGTGGCATATTTTCTCCGGTTGTGTATTTTCAAATTCTAGCGATCTCGAGCCGGTTTCTCAAACTTACCTACCCCACCTTTAAGGCATACTAAAATAGATTTATATTTTTCCAAACTCCCATTGGTTTCTCATACAGCATCTCTGTATAGTATGTGTATTCACTCTCTGTCCTAAACGGCTTGTTGGAGCTCCTGTCCCCCCCTCCCTGTGAGCCCAGTGGCCATCTGCGAGACAGCGAAACTCAGCCCGAAACACACACACACCTGCAGCCTGGCTGGGAGTTTGTGTGTGTGTTCCGCGGTTTCTCGCTGTCTCACCGACCCCATACCAGTGAGCCAGCTCACACTGTCCCGCTCCTCGCAGCAGCGAGCCTCGCAACATCCCGCCGAGTGTGTGTGTGTGACGAAGTCCGCGGATTGCCTCAGTCCATTTGGACCAATCTGTGGAACCGTTACGTTACGTCACTATACCCAAATACGTCACTATACCCAAGAAGTAAACAATGGAAAAAGAGAAATCTCCAAAAAGGCGTTCTGGGGCAGGATAGACAGGTATTTTCTGTGTTAGAGTTTTACTCACTACAGGGTGTACTTTGAGGGTTTGTGACTCTGCAGACCGTTTACATGCATACAAAACATGACATGGGACCTTTGATAAAGAAGTGTTAATTCATGGGAAAACATCCTTTAACAGCTTAGTTGGACTTTTGTGGGTTTTTTTTAGGGACGTCTGGAATCCGTCCCTTGAGGGGGGGGGGGTTCTGTCACGATTCTCATGTTATGTCACGTTTATAGTTTTGTATGTTTGGGTGTTTTCCTCCTGGGTTATTGTCTGTTCCTTTTCCCTGTGTTTTTCCTCCCGTCGTTAGTTTCCCTGGTGTGTCTAGTTGTCTGATTGTGTTCACCTGTTGTCCTTGTGTTTCTCCTCCCCTGCCCAGCTGTTTCTCGTCTCGTGATTACCCCTCCCTGTATGTGTTCAGTGTTGGTTCGTCTTTTGTTAGTGACTGAGTTCACCGGTGAGTGTTCTGTTTTGTCTATATTAGTTTCATTATCCTTGAAATAAAGGTTTATCAGAGTTATCTGCATTTGGGTCCTGCTTCCTACACACACCGTGACAGTACGAACCAACCAGAAATGGACCCAGCAGATGATCCTTTTGAGGTGGAACTACAAAATGTTTCCTTTTATTTGGCTTGCTGCTATGATTGGTGGAAGGGAGCGTCCAGTGTTCTGCAGAAGGAGGCCGCTCTGGTAGAGGCGCACCGGTTGGCTATGGAGAAACCAGACTTGGTGAAATTCTTACCTGGCTGGATTTTGAACTTCCTCTGGGTGTGTGATTTCCAGCCTGCTGACTACAAACGTCTCGGTGTGTTCCATCTGGAGTCAACCCATGCTTCTGCCCCAGTTCCTGCTCCTGTCCAGGAGTCATATTCTGGAACTCGTCTGGCTTATGGAGGTCCATGGAGTATTCAGGCGGCTGCTAAGAGGGAAGTCTTAGGCCAAGCTAGCAGCCCGAGCCCCAAGAGCCATGGTTCCAGCCCCAAGAGCCATGGTTCCAGCCCCAAGAGCCATGGTTCCAGCCCCAGTCCTGGCCCCAGCAACCATGGTTCCAGCCCCAGCAGCCATGGTTCAGGCTCCAGTACAGGCCCCAGAAGCCATGGTTCCGGCAACAGAACCGGCCGAAACAGCCATGGTTCCAGCCCCAGTCCTGGCCCCAGCAACCATGGTTCCAGCTCTGGTTCCAGCCCCAGAAGCCATGGTTCCGGCAACAGAACCGGCCGACACAGTCATGGTTCCGGCCTCAGTTCCGGCCCCAGCAGCCATGGTTCCGGCTTCAGTACCGGCCCCAGAAGCCATGTGCCCGACTCCAGTTTCGGCTACAGGGCTGGCTCCCCAGCCGACGCCAGCTTCCCGAGTCTTGTCGGAGTCACCTCCCGAGTTCCCTCTCGAGTCCCCTCTCAAGTCTCTTCTCCAGTTACCTCTCGAGTCCCCTCTCAAGTCACCTCTCCAGTTCCCATTCAAGACACTTCTCAAGTCACCTCTCCAGTTCCCTCTCAAGTCACCTCTCGAGTCCCCTCTCGAATCACCTCTCGAGTCCCCTCTCGAATCACCTCTCGAGTTCCCTCTCGAGTCTCCTCTTGAGTTCCCTATCGAGTCCCCTCAAGTCTCCGTTCAAGTTCCCGCTCAAGATCCCTCTCAAGTCATCTCTCAAGTCGACTCTCGAGTCTCCACTCAAGTCCCTACTCGTGTGCCGTTGGAGGTTCTGCTGGGGGTCCTGCCAACTCTATGTCCGGTGCCGTTGGAGGCCCCGCTGACTACTCTTCTGCCGGGGGTCCTGCCAACCCTATGTCCTGTGCCGTTGGAGGTCCCAACGACTGCTCTCCTGCCGGGGGTCCTGCCAACCTTGTGTCCTGTCCCGTTGGGGGTCCCGCCGACGACTCTTCTGCCCGGGGTCCTGCCAGCCCTATGTCCTGTTCCGTTGGAGGACCCGCTGAGAGTCCTGCCAATCCCATGTCTTGTTCCGTTAGAGGTCCCGCCATTACCTGTCTCACCGGCGGTCCTGTCAACTCCTGGTCCTCTTCCATGGGGGATCCTGCCAAAGCCTGTCCCACCGGCTCTGGTTCCTGTCCTGCCCGGCCTCCGGAGCTGTCTGGTCTTCGCCCTCGAGCCCGGCCCTCTGAGAGCCGCGGTCTTCGCCTTCGAGCCCGGCCCCCTGAGAGCCGTGGTCTTCGCCCTCGAGCCCGGCCCCCTGAGAGCCCGGCCCCCTGAGAGCTGTGGTCTTCGCCTTCGAGCCCGGCCCCCTGAGAGCCGTGGTCTTCGCCTTCGAGCCCGGCCCCCTGAGTGCCGCAGTCTTTAGCCTCGAGCCCGGCCCTCTGAGAGCTGCGGTCTTCGCCCTCGAGCCCGGCCCCCTGAGTGCCACGGTCTTCACCCTCATGCTCGGCCCCCTGACTCTTCCTGCCGCTGCCTTCGCCCTCATGCTCGGCCCCCTGAGTTTGCCCGCTGTGGTCTTCGCCCCTCCATGGACTCTACCTTGCCCCCAGGCCGTCCGCCCGAGATCCCCACCTTGGACTTTGCCTTGCCCCCGGGCCGTCCGCCCAAGATCCCTTCCGGGCCCTCCGCTGTGCTCCTGGGCCCAAAACCCGTCCTCCAGACCCCCTCCACCCACCCTGGTGGCCCTAGTGTGGTTCACTGTAGTAGTTGTTACATTTACTTTTATTAGATTATTAATTTTGACACTATTAGGTTTTACCTTAAATTGTCCTTGGGCAGACACACACACCGTTAATATTGGGTATTTTATTGGGTTTGGGATTCCTATGAATGACTGCCCAGGAGAGAGCGCAGAGAAGCGTAAGACTGCGACTCCGCCTCCTGGTCTCAACTCCAGTTTGTCATGGATTAAGTCCACAAAGCCCTGAAATGTTTGCCGAAATTAGATCTGCACCTTCCAAAGTAGGATGAATGCCGTCTCTCTTAATCAGACCAGGTTTTCCCCAGAAGGCTGTCCAATTATTTACGAAGCCCACATCGTTTGCTGGACACCACCAAGACAACCAGCGTTGAAATTATGACATGCGGCTATACATGTCGTCATTGATCAGATTGGGGAGGGCCAGAGAAAATTACGGTGTCTGACATTGTTTTAGCATAACTACACACCAACTCCACATTAAGTTTGGTGCATTCTGATTGGCGTAAATGAACATCATTACCACCGACGTGAGTAACAATCCTACTGTATTTACATTTATTCTTAGCCAGCAGTTTAAGATGCGCCTCAACGTCGCCCGCTCTGGCCCCCGGAATGCATGCGACTGTGGAGGCTTCGGTCTCTAAATTCACGTATCTCAGAATAGAGCTACCAACAACCAGAGTTGGCTTCTCAGCGGGTGTCTCGCTGAGTGGGGAATATCTGTTAGCTACAGTACGTGAAGGGGTTGGTGGGGACCTCCGGGTTTCATGTAATGCCTCTTCTGAACAGTCACCCAGTCTCCCGGCTGCTCAGGAGTTGCCGGGGGTCGGCTAGTAGGGGCTACCTCTTGCCGGTCCGCACCGACTAATATGGGCTTTACTGTAGCTGAGTTACTTTCTAAAATGCGGAGCTGGGCTGCTATGGCTATGATTGCCGCCTCCAACCTAGCAACTATACTACATTTAACACATGTATCGGTATCAGTAAAATAGGTAGGGAAGTAACCAAACATGAGACAGGTAGAGCAGGAAATGGCACCCGAGGGTGGGGAAAGAGCCATGCAGGGCCGCCCCTGGCCAACTTGGGGCCCCAAGCGACATTGTGAGATGAGCCCCCCCCCCAACCGACAGGAGTGAACAATCTTTTTTTGGAAACAAAGTAGGTTACTTTGCAAATATAATTCCTGTTTATTATTATTATCAACACAGTTACTTTGTTATACTGTGAGGTAAATGGTAAATGTGCATGTATGTCGTTCAGTATGCGTTTACAGGTGAATACGTCTGCATTTCCTGCCAAATACTAGCCTCAAAAATATTAAAATATAATTAATGCAAATAAACTACTTATACTACTAATAATAATAATCATAATCAATTCAATAATATAAATACTATATTATTTTTAGGGCTGTCAAGTTAACGCGTTAATAACGCGTTAACGCAAAAAAAAATTAACGCCACTAATTATTTTAACGCGATTAACGCATGTGTATTTTTTTTGTAGTTTCAGAGCACATCGAGTTTAAAATACCATCTACAAACTGATGCTGACAGCCCCGCTCCTGCCGCCCGCTTGTGGCAGACCACACTTCCACGCTCACCGGCAGGCACCGACTGGCCATCGGGAGGACCAGGAGGGTGTGTGTGTGTGTGGCCCGAGCGAGCAAGAGAGAGACCTTACGTGCATTACCGTACCGCAGTGTGAACGCGGCTATTGTTGTTGTTAGCATCTGGTGCTAGCTAGCTGCGCTAACGGATATAAGGAGCTGTTTAAATGAAAACAGAGGAGCGCCCTATCCACACAAATGCGCCGAGCACTTGACTTGATGCAGGAAGCAGACAGCGGGACATTGTACGAGAAGTCAGCACACTCATGATTGCAGCAACATGATTGCAGCGTCCAGGCAGCTCCCGTTCGAGCATATGCCTTGAGTTGCACATAGCTCCAACGAACACACACACACACACACACACACACACACACACACACACACACACACACACACACACACACACACACACCATTTGTATTGAATGAGAGAGGTTCCAGGTTGTTGTGTTTAATATTCATGAGAATATTTGTCATTGTTCAAATGATAATAAACATTAGCATAAAGCATATTTGTCCACTCATATGTTGATAAGAGTATTAAAAACTTGAAAAATATTCCTCTAAGGTACATTTAGAACAGATAAAAAATGTGCAATTAATTTGCGATTAATCGCGATTAACTATGGACAATCATGCGATTAATCGCGATTTAAATATTTTAATCGACTGACAGCCCTAATTATTTTTATTATAATATAGATGTAATATAGTCAAGACAAAACATGCTTACGGACTGAAACTGTCATTTCACCGACATCTCTTCACCTGCACTAGTGGCCGTATCAAAGCCGTGATTGGTCAGATGTCGATTCATTGCAACGGTGTCGGGTTACAGACGTGTAACCCCTTGTCACCTCTCACTCTCGCGGGGGGTGCGCGGAGAACTGGGGGGAGAACTGCGCACAGCAGCTGAGGCCCTCTGGGCGGGGCCCCATGCAGCCTGCGTGATTGGCCTGTAGGGAGGGGCGGCCCTGGAGCCATGGCTAGCTACCAAGCTAAAGTAGCTATCGTTAGCAAACCCGAAAGGAGTGTAAGCAACTGTGGAGTTACAGTCGCTAAGAGAAGGAGAGTTGTGAGTGCTTAAGCTGTAGTAATGTGTGATTACAACGTCAGGTGGTTGCCGTGATCAAGAATTTTAAAACGAACGATTTAAGTTAAAGATGGGGTAGGTAAGTTTGAGAAACCGGCTCGACAGTGGCGGCTGGTGGAAAATATTTTTGGTGGGGCTGTTGATATAGTGAGTAAAACATTTTTTTTTTTGGGAGACATGACCCCTTAAATTAGGACTTCTGGTAATGTAATGGCGCGTTTCCAGTGCAGCGTGGAGCTCGCATTAAGCGTGCCGAGCCGTGTGGGGCCGTTTTTGGTTGCGTTTCCACTTGGCCTAGTATCGGCTAGCGGGTCCTAATTCACAGTTTTTCTGGCCCCATAAAATCGTGGTTCTAGGGCCAGGAACAACCAGGCTGAGTATGCTAAACTAGAGAGAGACTCGCTGGCAAGAGGGCTTCAACTACAACAAGATGAACATATTTTACCGTGATTTAATTGTAATACACGTTTCAAAATTATGCCGACGGCAGGCGAAAAAACCCTTTTAAAATGCGTGTTTTCTAAATAGAGCTTGGCTAAGCTAACGTTATATATGCTCCGACCGTCCACACTCACAACAACGGCCTATACAGACATAAATAAACCAGCGACTGTATTCTCCATGACACAGACAGTCTGTGGTTTGTACTTGTTTAACTTTTGTCTAGTTTCTGAACAGATCGTATCTGTCCCCGGCTGTTTGAAGAGCAAGCATGGGAAACAAAAGACAGCATTTACCTGTTTGCATCCAGCTAGCCATGCCTTTCTGGTGTACCAGCTACGTGAGAAGCCTCGCTGATACGTTTTGTCTTTTTCACAAGCTTGCTGCTTAAATATACAAATCGGGTTGGTCCGGTCCAAGGTCTTTAAGTATCAATTTATCTCCCAAACTTCTCCTTTCGAAAGGATTGGAGAGTAGCTCTTGCACGGAATTTGGTGCGGACCGAGGTCCTGCGACTCCACCTGCACATGAAGCCATTCTCATCCAACTACTGCGTCACCTTGGTCACTCACAAGTCTAAAAAACAACTCACATCAACGCACGTAAGCAACGTGGGCGCCAACGTGGGCGCCAACGTGGGCGCCAACGTGAGCGCCCTCGTGACCAAAATATTTGACGCCGCTGATTGGCTGAAATTATGTTTCGGCGGCACAGTTTACTATTGAGACTTTTGCAACGTGCTGGTTGCTGCTGTTTGGCTCGGGGGCTCCTTGCACGGCGCCCGGTAATGATAAACTAATGCCGGTAATGATAAACTAATGCCACGGGCAAGGCCAGGCAGCAAACATGTGACTTATCAGTAACTTTAGACATCGTAACACAATTTTAAACGAGATTTTATTGTAGATTATACATTTTACTGATACCAATTGTATGATATTTACCTTGTTCATTAAAAATAAAAATATAAAATATATTTTTTCTTTAAATATTTTTTTTTGTATGTGGGAAGAGGTGGGGCGGCGCCCCTAGCGCCCCTATGAGTCGGCCGCCACTGCGGCTCGAGATACGCTTTTTGTTATATTCCATGGAATGCTCTTAACATCCCGATAGCAATGAATATCTTAAGTGCTTTGACAAAAAATCCATAAAAGAATTTCATCTGTGGAAGCCGTAGTACCGTAAAAAGCACGACCAATCATTTTAGCCGGCCCAGCTAAAATAACTGGATGGCCTACCTGCCTGTAAGGAAGTGGCAGATTTTTTCCGGCTGTGTATTTTCAAATTCTAGCACACTCAAGCTGGTTTCTCCAAAATTACCTACCCCACCTTTAAGATTATATAACCTATTATCAGCAGAACAGACACACAGGATATCCGGAGGTGACAACAACAACCAGAAGTGACAACACGCTTACCGCAATAGTGACTATTTGCTTCTTGTTGAATAATATTAATAGATGTAGATACATTGATAGCACAATAAAAAATACATAATGATCAAAGGAGAATAACAGTTTTACATAATTTGCCATTGGCTTCCAACATAGCACGGGGCACTTTAACTTTACCGGGAAGGATGGCCTGCTGTTATATTCATTGGTTTAAGAGAGAAGGCTGCGTGATTGTATCAGTGTAAATGCACACACCCTTCACTCCATGTCCAGGTGCTATGTGCCAGGCACTTAATTAGCCTAGCCCTAGCTCTACAGATGGACACCGATGGAAAGAGGCGTTTTGAGCTTCATTCTTTGTGACTTGTTGTTCATTAAAATCAAATTATGTGTCAGGAAGCATAACTTGTACGTGCTGTAGTGCAGTGATTGCTCAACAAGCTCTTTGTCTTGCCTCAGTGCGTGTCTGTGTTTGTCTTACACAGTCTGCCAGGCAAATTCTGCTCATTCTGCTTATTGTGTGCACCTGACGGCTACAATTGTGACAAAAACATTTTTGATAGGTGTTTGTATGATTGTAATGAGTTGGAAATTGGCAAAACTTTGGCTTCACTTATCAATTCATGGCGATAACGTGTTCTAATGTTTTTGACTTTATTGTGCCACTAAGAAAGGAATGTTTGGATGGCACCAAGAAAGTCCTCTTATCGCCACATGCTGAGAGATACTGTCGTTTTGACTGGCCTCCACTGGAGGACGTAGGGATGAAATTAGATATACTGATGCAGGAAACTATGGTTTTGAATGTCCAATTTGCCGTTGAGGTAGGGGTGTAACGGTATCCGTATTCGTCCCGTACCGTCACGGTTCGGACGTCACGGTTCGACACATGCAGTCACACGGCGAATACGCCTTTTTTTACGAGTGGGAAAAAAGTCTGTCACTCAGGGCAGTATTACACTATATATAATCCAGGGGGCGGTATTGCGCCTAAAAGCCAGCCGTCCGTAAATAACAAATGAAGAACAAGAATAAAACACAACAAAATGAACACAATACATGAAGAAGAACAGTGAGTAGCTACGGCGAGTTCACACAACACACAGGAGCTAGAAGACCCACCTGCTTCTTTTAAATCAGGTGTGTGGGAACATTTCGGGTTCCCTGTGGACTACAACAATGATGGGGTGGGGGTTGTGGATCGGACGAGGACGGTGTGTGTATGCTAGTGGTAACACGTCAAACATGCTCAATCACATCCGAGTCAGTCTCAGTCCCCAGCGAGTGTTTTCTCGACGGCAGGTGACATAGGCCAACAGATCTGCCCTCACTACTGACAACGTAGACAAACTCATCTTTCTGAAGAAAAACTTGAAAATAGAGTAAAGCTTGAGTACCTTTATTTAGGCCTCACACACTCACAAGTTAATTACACATGTTAGACATTGCTCCTAAAGGTACAGATTGTATTTTGTTTTATATTTATCATTGTATTTATTTTATATTTTGACATCAGGAGATGTTATACAGTTCTGTATTGCCTTTTATTGATTGTGATTGAAACACTTTCTTATTATTTATTTTAATGTTTTCAAGACATTCTTTTTACTTGTACAGCTTATTTAACCTTTTTGTTTGACATCAGCCATTATAAATAATATGGCCATCTGAGTGTGCGTGTTACTGTTTGTGGTTAGTTTTTAACTGTGTAATACAGTTAATGATTCCAAATGTCAGAGTTCCTTATTTTCATAACAGCAAAAAAAATTATGCATTTGGGACTTTTTTTTACTTTTCCTTGTTGTACCGAAACCGTACCGAACCGTGACCCCCAAACCGAGGTACGAACCGAACCGTGA
Source organism: Pseudochaenichthys georgianus (assembly GCF_902827115.2). NCBI lineage: Eukaryota > Metazoa > Chordata > Actinopteri > Perciformes > Channichthyidae > Pseudochaenichthys > Pseudochaenichthys georgianus. Next base: position 21,137,057 of record NC_047523.1, on the reverse strand, counting down.
CTTCTGTGAACTGTTACACCCCTACGTTGAGGTGTTTATTACACTAACCTAAGACAAAAACTCTCATTGGTCCAGTAACTGTTTATGTCCCTTTCAGTTTTGTTCTGGTTTCCTGAGCATCCTTTTGGTTGTCTGCCTATATTCCTTTTCCTCATTCTACACTCACACTCTTACCCTTGAGGTGCTACCTCAATACAGATTACATTTCTGTATTTTCCTTCACTTCTGTGCAGACAGCCAGACAATAGGCAATTATTCATCCATTTACAGCAAGGGGGTCATTGGTCATGAACTCTTGCAGGTAACCTGTGTGTGCATGTGTGTGTGCACATGCAGAGAGAAGGCAATGAGTTGGCATACAGTCAAGAGACTAGTTCATGCCCTGGCCAAAACACCTGACCTGGCCAAAACACCTGTTGCTGCATTTGTACACACTTACGCAAACACACTCACACAGCTTTTCCAATCAATCACTTATTTCACGTATTTTAACATCAACTGCTACATCAGGAGCTATACAAACAGCGCATAAATGTAATTGATTGCCTTTTATTCCAGCTACATCTCTGCCATTATTGAATTAGTCAGCGCTGGCTAGTGGGAATCAATACCGATGTTATCACAGGGAAGATATAAAGAGAAAATCAGGTGTGACAACATCTCCTCCATCATCAATAGAGTTGCCTCCTCTTCTTTTCTTGCCATCGACCAAATATTGACTGCTGATGAGGCAGAGAATTGATCTCCACTCTCGCTTACTCTCACTGAGAGGTGATTTAACATAGGCAGTGAGCAAAAGGCAATCAAAGGAAATGGGTGATAGGCAGAGGATGGGAAACAAAGAGAGGGAGAGGTGCAAGGGAATTAAGTGATCCAAAGGGAAGTAGAGTGGTCTCTAATTGGAGGCGTGTGGGGGCTCTGAGTTAATCAAAGAGAAGGGAAACTCGCCGCAGTCCTGAAAAAAACGATTAGCAGCTTCCGAAAACTGTCTGGGATGCGCACAGGGGATGCAGAAACGAGAACTGTGAACAGATTCAGCAATGTCCATTACCACGCTTACCACCTTGACGCTGTATATTCACACTAGAAATAATTTGCACTGTTATACCTTTTGATCTGTCAATGGAAAGAACGGCTACGAAAAATAACAATTTCAAAGATTTTGTCACATCTGAAAGGTTCTCCAAAAAGAGCATATGTCTATATCAGCCTGTCCTCCTCCAAAAAACTATCAAATAGGTCGATTGTTCAGCAGCGTATTACGACCTATATTCACGTTTTAAAATGTAGCACCTCTAGTGGTCGTGTAAGAACCAACAATTTGCGGCATATGCTCCAGTTTATTGCAAGCGCTCCGGAGGGTCGTACAGTATATTCACCAATAACCCTTTTTGGAAAATCCTAAATTGTAGGATAGTTTGGCCATTAAAATGCTTTTTGATTTGATTTCTAGCGAGAAGTGTATATTGTACTTTTAGAATTCACGTCCAGTGGACGTATAGGATCTATAGTTTGATAGATATTACGAAGATTATTTGAGGTCTCGCCAGGAGAACGTGTATATACTACGTCTTTCCGCAGCGTCCATGTAAAGTTGGCGTCAACCCTCACGGGGTGAAAACAGTATTTCCAGTTTTCATAATAAAACCGGAAGTATTCCCCTCACTGTCAAATGATTACACAGTGATATCTTCATTACTCATCCACTAAAAAACATCAGTTTATCTTTGTTAATTACACAACATTGATTGGGTTAAATTGTGTACAATGCTTTTGTGTTTGTAACCTTCAATTCGGAGAGACAAATCGTTTTTTCGGAGTTTAGGATGGCCAAAGACACTACACTACCCATAATCCTCAGCTATCGTTTGGGACTACAACATCCGCTTTGCTTGACAAACCCCGTGATTAGTCCTTAACACTAGAACCGCCTGAAAGTGTGTTATGTAACACCCTGTGTTGTTAAAAATTGTCAATATGAAGTCAGATTGAAAAAATCCCCCAAAAAATGGATATTTATACCTATTTCCGCCAGCGGGTAATATTTACCTCATAGAAATGCAGCGCTCCTCGCGCTATTGATTTTGCGATCAAAATGATCAAAATACTACGGAGGGAAGATATTTTCGTTTGGAGGGGAAGCTCGCGAGTGTGTGTGTGTGTGTATTTTTGCGTTTGTGTGTATTGTGTTTGTTTCCCAGAGAAAACCCTCACGAGAAACACCGGCTGTTGTTATGCCTGCTGTGATGTTAAATTACTCCGTTCTCCGCTTGTAATTATGCCGTTACAAGCTTCAAAGTTATATTTATCATCTGAATTTGCCGAAACAAGTTTAATATTCTGAAAGCCAAGACTTTGTTTAATTTAAATCAGATGAAAACAAACTGTAACGGACCCTGCCGTGTTATCTATGATTACTATACTCTTACGTTCATAATTTCAGCCGGAGGGAGGGGGGGCGGCGCTGCTGGAAGAGCAGATTGCGAGTGAGAGGTGCATGTCTTCGTCCCTTTACAAGCTTCAAAAATGTATTTACCGTGTGATTTTGGAAATAAAAGTTTCATATTCTGAAAGCCAAGACTTTGTTTGTTTAAAATCAAACAAAACACCCGAACCCTGCATTTTTTTTTTTACGTAAATCCACGTTTATTCTGAAATGAGCCGTTGCGACTTCCGACTGATTTCGATAGAGCGGGTCACATATAATATGAAAAACTGAGAGTCCACAGATTATATTGGTATACATGTCATCCCTTTGCGATCAAAACTCACCGTTCTGTATGGTATATTGTACCTTGGAAATCAATAGCGGGTAAACTTTACCCGTTGGCGGATATAGGTATACAGCGACCTCTGGCGGTTCTGGTGTTAAGCTCTGTGATTGGATGTTAGAGTGGCAGTGTGCCAAGGTTACGCCAAGCTCTTTGAAATGGAATGAATCCACGGCAGACTATCATGCAATAAACATGCAATTTATTGTTACTTTTTAATTCTACTCCAATACAGAGGTTAACCAGGTATTTTTACTCCACTACATTTATTTTAGTTACTTTGCAGCTTCTGATCAATGATGTGAAATATAAACAACCCTTAAAGCAGACTTTAGTTACACCTGAGTACAATTCAGGGAAGGTGATTGTCAAGTGCCAAAATAAACTATGCAATATATTAATCGTTAAGTACTTTAATATTTATCTGTTGATACCCCCAACGTTTTTTTTTATTCAAAAGAAAAAATAATTTAATGTTTAAATAAAGCCTCATTAGTTTGTCTGTTTTGCAGATCTTCCTATTAATATCTTTGGACGTCCTCCACTAGCTGTTTTATTGTAGAGATCACTACAGTATCTTCTTGATATTTTATTTTCTATATTTCTATCATTGACCTTCTACTTTCCCCCTATTTTGTATGTAGGCTACTCTTAATATTTTTATAATATAACATATTCAACCAAAAAAGTCATTAAGTAAGGGATAATGTGCAGCGACGCGGTCATTATGGGGAAAAGAACACCGACAGGCCGATCAGGAGCCTGACGCGAAGCGGAGGGATCTAGATCGACATGAAGGTCCCGCTTATTACATGGCCACATTCTCAACAAAGTAACGTTATGACTCCCAATATTAATTGAAATGCTTTTATGGATTTAGAAAATGATTTTATTGATTTAAAAAATAGTTGTATTGATTTAAATTGACATGCATCCGCTAAGAAAAATAGTCCGTTGTTACCGTTTGAACTAACGTAGCAACGGCAGGAACTGCTTCGATAGCGTTTTTGAGGAGCTTTTTGATTACAGATTTGAAAACATCGCTCCTTGCTTTAAAAGTAGCACAATTCATTATGTCAAACCTTGGAAAGTATCTAGATATCCCTGCTCTAATGACAAAGTAACTGGCAACTGAATATGTGTCGCCGTTTGATGTCTATGTCTGGACCGCTGCGTAAAAAGGAGGGTTTCTGCCCCGTTACTTCTGCCCTGTTTTTCATGTCCCAGTTCGAAAAGCAAACTGCATGCAGTTTGCTTTTCGGCCCAACTGTATACAGTTAAATCGACCGGACTTCTTTCTGAAGATGTGAGCGTCCTTAACAACGGTCAATAAGTCCTTGACAGCGGTCTGCCTGTTCGGTATTAACAACGTGTCACGTGTTCTGAATTGACCAATCAGAATCGAGTATTCAACTAAGCCATGTAATAACGTGCTTTAACCACTAGGTGGTTCGGGTTAGAAAACGTTCAAGTTTACAGTTGTGACGACCCCTCCACATCACGCGGGGTGCCGTGTGTTTGTGTGTGTGTGGTTTGTACAGGTTGTTTCAGGTGCTGATGAGCCGCACCTGTGGGCGGATGCCTATCTGATGAGCTACACCTGGTGAAGCGGGATAAAGGAGGAGCCCAGCCGGTTACGTCGCTCTCACTCCTTTGGGCACTCTCTCTGCGCCAGCTTCGGGGACCTGGTGCTGGTGTCCATTTAGTGTTGTGTTGAAACAAATAAACTATATATTCTTACCTCTCGTCTCGCCTCCCTGTTTTATGTTACAGCCCATGAGCCGGGTTGTAACATATGGGGGCTCGTTGCTTTGGACCTGGGAAACGTGTGCGAACTGGATTTCTGTTGTGGGGACGGATTGCGCGCAGCTGTTGTCACTGAGTGCAGCTGATTGTTTGGGAGTAGCCTGACGAGGGTAAGTGTTTCGTTGTGAACGACAGTAAGGGTGGCACACGGATTATTTGATTCACGGCAGTCGCGTACCGTTGATATTGTCCCTGTTAGGTTTCAGTACGGTCTCCCTTGGAGGTCGTATGGGGGGGCTATTAGTGTGGTGTGAAAGTGGTTAGAGCTATTAGCTCAGGAGCACACCGAGGCTGCGGGTGGGGTTGCCGGTTTTTTCAGTCGCTTCGCCGAGCTTACGGTATTTAGTGTGTAAGTACCTGCCATAACTACCACCTGAAGACTAGCGGGGAGTTTAGCTAGTTCTATGAGGCAGTTAGAGGGACGGGCCGCGGTAGCGTGGCTGTGTAGTAGCGTGAGCGTGCATTCAGTGTTGTCATGATGGAGAGTGTGGAGGACTTTGTGAGAGCGCCTACAGAGGAGCTACTGGAGGGCTTCTCACGTGAGCAGCTGGTCTGTGTTGCTGAACATTTCCGCTTGGATGTTGGGGATAAAAGGATGAAGGAAAACATAAGAGGGATTGTTAGAGCAAATCTGTTCGAGTTAGGTGTTTTCAAAGGGGGAAAACTTACTGTTGATCCTCGCAGACACAGTGGCAGTACGTCTGGCTGCCGTGATACAGACCTAACTTTTGAACAAAGAGAGAGACTGTTAATGTTGCAGGTAGAAATTAAAAGGCTTGAGTTAGAGGAGCGGAGGTTGGGTTTTCCTGCTGGTGGTGCAAGGCAGGCCTCTAATTTCCCTGGTAGAGCTACTCCATTTGACGTTCGCAGTAATTTGCGGGTTGTGCCTCAGTTTAATGAACGACATCCAGATACATTTTTCTCCTTGTTTGAGCGTGTTGCTGAGAGCAGAGAGTGGTCAGATGCTAATAGCACCTTATTGCTGCAGTGTGTGCTAACAGGTAGGGCCCAGGAATCTTATTCTGCTTTAACGGTGGCGGACAGCAAAGTGTATCTGATGGTTAAAAGTGCTGTGTTAAAGGCATACGAGTTGGTCCCTGAGGCATATCGACAGAGGTTTCAGTCCTGGGAGATGTCTGACAAGCAGACACATGTTGAGTTTGCCAGGGAGCTGGTTACCTCTTTCGGTAGGTGGTGTAACTCTTTGAAAGTGGATACGTATGTCGGATTATGTGAGTTGATGGTGTTGGAGCAATTTAAAAATTCTGTGCCCAGCCACATTGCGGTTTATATCAGCGAGCGTAAGGTGAAAACTGCTGCAGAGGCTGCTGTTCTGGCAGATGATTATGTGCTAACGCACAGGGGCGGTCGCGATTTCAGGGTCCAGGATAAAGGGGGTATATATCGTGCAGGGAGATGGGAAGAGAAAGCTAATCTGCACTGGGGTGAGCGTGAGATGCGAGGTCAGCCACAGGGTGATTCGGAAATCTGTCATTTCTGCAGGGAGAGAGGGCACTGGAAGGCTGACTGTCCAAAAGCTAAGGCTAACAGGGGGAACTGTGTAGGCCAGTTTAACTTTGCTGCTTGTGCTGTGTCTGTGGTGCCGTTACCTGTCATCTCTCCCTGTCAGCAGATTGATGAGCCATGCGGGTGGAAGGACCCACTGTTTTCTGCATTTTTGTCAACCGGATACGTGTCATTGGTGGGAAGTGATATCAGCGTGCCGGTAAAGATTTTGAGAGACACTGCATCATATGACTGAGTTCTGTGTTACCGTTTTCGGACAAATCTGGAACTGGGGATTTTATCCGGATGCGAGGGATGGGAATGAATATTGTGCCTGTTCCTTTGCATTCTGTTGTGCTTTACTCGGGTCTGGTGCAGGGTGAGGTCACCATGGGGGTCCGTCCTGTAATGCCAATTGGTGGTGTGGATGTTATCCTGGGTGGCAGCCGTGTGTGGGCTGAGGGTCCATGCAGTCATCTTCACCTACTGGGATTGTTAAGGCAGATGCCAAGTGCTCTCCTGCAGTGTTGATGGCTTGCTCTGTGACCCGGGCTGTGAGCCGTGCACAGGAGGAATCTGAGCAGGGTGAAGAGGTCAGTGCGAGAGATTCTGTGGTTATTCCTGACTTGTTGGTGTCGGTATCCCGCAGTGAGTTGGCGATGGAGCAGAAAGCGGATGTCTCCCTCAGTCCGTTTTTTGAGGCGGTTCTCTCCACCGAGGATGGAAATGGTGTCACCAGGGGTTGTCAGCTGCATGGGGGATTGCTGGTCAAAAAGTGGTGGTCATGTGGGAAAGGCTTTATTGGTGGGCCAGGGTATCAGATTGTGGTTCCTGTCAGGTTTCTCGGGGAGGTCCTCAAAAAAGCGCATGGGCAGTCGGGACATCTGGGTGTCCGTAAAACATGTGGTTACCTGTTGCGGTATTTCTTTTGGCCTGGTTTGAGGAGAGATGTGTCTCGGCATGTTAGATCATGTCACGCGTGTCAGACGGGTGGGCCTATTCGGCAGCGACCTGGGGGCCAGGTCTTGGGTTTGTTGCCGGGGGCTAGGTTGCGGTCTCTGGAGGGACAATCCGGGTTCTTCCAGGTGCTTGGTCAAGGGACTGGCCAGAGTGGTCTTCTGTCCAGGCCAAAATATCAGAGAAGAGCTCCTAGCTATTTAGGTAGTTAACGGTGTTCTAGTGGAACTCCTTTCTTATGGGGGGGAGTATGACGACCCCTCCACATCACGTGGGGTGCCGTGTGTGTGGTTTGTTCAGGTTGTTTCAGGTGCTAATGAGCCGCACCTGTGGGCGTATGCCTATCTGATGAGCTACACCTGGTGAAGCGGGATAAAGGAGGAGCCCAGCCGGTTGCGTCGCTCTCACTCCTTTGGGCACTCTCTCTGCGCCAGCTTCGGGGACCAGTGCTGGTGTCCATTTAGTGTTGTGTTGAAACAAATAAACTATATATTCTTACCTCTCGTCTCGCCTCCCTGTTTTATGTTACAGCCCATGAGCCGGGTTGTAACACAGTGTTAACACAATAAATTATACTTTCCAGTATAATTTCCAGTTTAGTTTATGACGGATTTATTTTGTTATCCACACATATATTGTTTTGATATTTGTAACACCAAACATGACCCAGTGGTCTAGTTAACCCTTAGATGCATAAGTGGGTCTTTTTTGACCCGTTGAGTAAGTATCTTTGTAATTAAAAAATTATATCATTTCATATTCCAGCTATTCCTCAAAAAACATATCATGCCATTCTAATTTTAAATTTACATTTCATACATTTTAAGAAATTGTAGTTTTTGTATTACTACCCCAAGCTTCCATAAGAGGGTCTTTTTGACCAGGTGAGGTGGTTTTCTTGAAGTATCTTTGTAATGTAACAGTAACAGTTTGTGTTACAGTTTGTGCACTGTTTTGAAATGCTGCTCCTAAATGACCCTTATTCGATAAAGCCACGCTCGCATTGCAGATGAGACAGATGGACTTTCAATTGGAATAGATACAAAAATAATCATCCTCCCACTCGGAGTGAAAATTATATATTTTGGGCTTTTTTGCTTCTGCCATAATTGCGGTCTTGTGTGTGTGCGGACTGTGGCCGTTTCTCAATCTCGAGGATACTGGCTTCCAAGCCAATATTTCAAGGATGCTACGTCATCGAGTGCCGCCGAAGGACTGTTCCAATCTCCAGCATACTTGGAATTCCACCGAGGCCGCGTCCTTGGTTTGGGGGAAATTTTGAGGCTGCACATGGGTAGAATTCGCGTCCTTAAAATTCCCACAATGCTTTGCGCACGGACCAATTTCAAAAACCCTTGCGGAGAATGGCTGATCCGACGCAGCACACATTTAAATGTAAGTATAGTGGCGTAGAACATGTGTTGGTAATATGTTACTGTTTGTTATCACCAAAAATGTGTTCCGTGAAAGTAAAGCAAGTTCATAATTAGATAGACATCGTGAGGTATTTATTTTCGGGAGTTTATGTTGAAACCGTTAAAGAGAGTGGCACACTTGTTAGCCTGTTCCATTCTTCTTCGTTTTCCAAAGCTGTGGCTTGGAAGCATACTTGCTTCGTTTCTGAAGGAAGTGACTTGGAAGTACGCGACTACCAAGCCAGCATCCTCGCGATTGAGAAACACCCACTCACTCCTGTTGACACGGACAACGTCAGCGAACTATGCCCACTGCCCACCAGCCACGCCCCGACACATGGGGTCACGCCGGCCAATCACAACGCTTTGATGCGTTCAAGTGCATTATTCTGGCACAGGAAGATTATGTTATAGGACATTAACGATAAAACAGAATATTGTTGTTCTATTTTTAGACACATCTCACTATCGACTGTGAATCTCCCCGCGATCGACTGGTTGGGCACCCCTGTTTTTTTTTTCAAAACCCCTGCTACCGGTAGCTCGCAAGCCCTCAATAGGTAGCTCGCCAAGCAAATCCAAAATGTAATAAACACACACAAAAAAAAAGGAAATGTAATTAAAAGAATATACCCTATGCATAAACGAAACCTCAATCATAGCAAACTCTATCTACTTAGTACAACTCTCTAGCTATCCAACACCCCTCCTCCCCCCACAATGAATATCGACCAATCACGTTCTTGCTGGATTTGCGGGACCAGCGGGAAGAAAAACAATGTGGAGCAGCACCTCACCGCACACTTCTTAAGGAGTTTGACCGTGATTTTCCTTCTGGCAGAATCTACACAACACATCAGCCCCATTGAACAGCCTAGTCGTGCCAGCCTATACAACACATGAGGGGCAGAGTTTTACTGTGTGTGTGTTGCAACTTGCATATTATATGTATTGCACTTGACGCACACATACGCATGGCGTGATTTCCACTGGGGACAGGGGGGACATGTCCCCCCCACTTTTCGAAATCCCGTTTGTGTCCCCCGACTTTACAAATATGTTTATTATTATTTTTTAACGCAAGCCGAGAGAGAGAGAGTGAGAGAGAGAAATCATTGCCATGTGTACTATAGGACAGTACAAAAAACAATACAGTTTAGTAGTGATTAGTAAAATATACATAAATGAAAAGAAAGAATGCTATAGGTAAAATAAGATAAGAATAAACAAGTTTAAATTATTTGTTATTGGTTGTGATCATATTCTAAAGATGTTTGGATTATTGAAAAGCTCCCTTTCATATGAGTGTTGAGAGCTGTATCCATAAATTCATTTTGTACTCAAAGTGCACCAGATTGATGCATTTAACTTCAATATTTCAAAAAAAATCATAGGAAAGCATATAAAATGTGCTAAATATATACACTGCAAAAAAAGAGGAGTTAAATTAGCTCACGACTTGTTTTATTTTTTGAAAGTCGCGCTCATCCTAAAAAAGGTTGGAGACCCCTGATTCAAACCAATTAATGTTGTGTAATTAACAAGGATAAACTGATGTTTTTTAGTGGATGAGTACTGCAGATATCTTTAAAATAATTTGACAGTGAGGGGAATACGGTTTTATTATGAAAACTTCGAGACCAGAAATACGGTTTTCACCTCGTGAGGGTTGACGCTAACTTTACATGGACGCTGCCGTTACACGTTCTCTTGGCGAGACCTCAAATCATCTTCCTAATATCTATCAAACTCAGTGGTGAACCATGGCTATCACAACTGGACCTTCTGTAGACACACCCACGATGAAAGCGTAATTAAGGAGCACTATTGGAGTGACTTTGATGGTTATTGGACTCAGGATTAATTCATTTGGATTCCCGCTGTATGAAGAAATGAAAGGACGGCGCAAGTGGAAACAATTCACAAAGGGATTAAACTGTTAAAAACACATGCTCAAAGTAAGCCGGATTTTGCCGATGTGTTTATGTGGATTCAAAAGTCGTAAATAATCTACAAAATGGTGGAGACCGATCTGATCGGAGCAACTGTGACAAATAATCCAACTGAAACCGGCATGGACAATGACTATGTTTTAAAAATGCTCTTATCCAGACAAGCCCGGTTTGGACACTTTACGCGCAGAAGAAACATTTCTATTAAAGAAAGAATTATACATTTCTGTCTTTTTATGCCGATAATAGCTACCAACTTGAATTTGTATTCAAATTAATTAATCAATTATTTTTTATATTTTATTGTAATGTATAGACAAGGCTTTTAGTGACAATCATGTATTGCGTTACAATTATATGTAAAACAAATCTAAATATGATATTTGGCCTCAAATCATCTGAGGCCTGGCGGCCCCCTCCAGGTTGGGAACCACTGTTCTAGAGTACCCTGGAACCGAGGGGAACTCTGAAATAATACGCCCATTGGCTACAAATCAATATATGATTGGTTGATCAAACTGTCAGTCCAAACGTACGCTCTCATTCAGTGCAACAGCCAGGGCATTCTATCAAGGATGTATAATATCTTGGTTGAAGGATATTCGACCCAGAACAAGATCTGATTGGTTGCTTTTTTTATAACACAAAACCACTGAAATGCGTAGTGCATGGTCCGAGAAGGACAAACAAATCAACGTAATACTGTAATATTACAGATCAACAACACGGATACAATTCTTATTTATTCATTTTATATACATTTTATTACATTTTATTTATATAATTAAATCGATTTTTTTCTTTGCTTTATCTGAGTGTTCCAGGGTATTCTCTGAATACCTTGAAGGCCCTGACGGTTTGCCACTGATCAAACTATAGATCCTACACATCCATTGGACGTGGATTCTAAAAGTACAATATACAGTTCTTGCTAGAAATCTAATCAAAAAGCACTTTAATGGCCAAACTATCCTTCAATTTGTGAATATAGGACCCTCCGGAGTGTTTGTAGTCAACAGGTGCACTAGTGGTTTAAAACGTGATTATAGGTTGTTTGAACAATCAACCTATTTGGTCGTAATAAGGGCATGAACATTCAACCTATTTGGTTGTATGAGTTGGAGGACTTGTTGGTCTATATTCATGACCATCATTGATATCGCATTGGTCATCATCCAAATCTAAAATGATTACTTGTAGTTAAAAGTCTGTATATATAAAAACAAAGACTTCACAGTTAAATACAATAAAATCAAACCTCATTTGTCCGGCTATTTTCAGACTCCATCCTTGAAGATCATGCTATCTTTAATCTATATTGCATGTTGTGCACAATATGGATGTTCTATGCAAAGGCCATATGTTATTTTTTTTAAGTGGAATGTATCATTATAGATTTCAAGCCCATTATTTCACAACTTGTATTACAATAATGGTCCTTTGGGTGAAATATATGGAATCACTGCTAAATGCTCTCTTTTTATCATGAACACCTACAAACTGGAAATGGATTTAGTGTCATTTGTGCATTTCTTATATGGTGGAGAAGGTATGTACTGACAATATCTCCACCTTACTCACAACGGTCATATAGTCAAAGCATATCGACAACTGAGGCAAAACAATCTGTGAAATCCATAGCTGTGTGTGATGAACGATGCAAAGCATTTCAAAATCAATCAGTAGTTTAAACGCATTCTGGTGTGCCACCAGCTTTATTGAGAGTCCATTTCAACTAGATGACATTTTATTTTCCTTGCTTTCTTTGCACCTTGATATTCATGTTGTGTCCTCAGAAAAGCCCCAACACCTATTGGGTCTTGTCAGCCAGCAGGAAAGTTAGACCATCAAAGATAATTGCATGCTAATGTTCAATAAGCCTTGTAAGTCGCGGCAGATAAGTTTGGCTGCCTAACAGCCTTGCCAGGGGAAAGTACATCTCATCCCTTGGCTGTGGCTGGTGAAAATTAATACTAAGCTCATTTGGCCAGCCACTTCCAGTGTGGTTGTTGGAAACAATTACACAACGGCCCACCAGAGCACAAGTAATGAATAAGTGAGGAAGTTCCCAGATGTACACATTATAACAAAGATGCATCTACCCACTAGTTGTACAAACAATTACAAATTGCACTGAAGGAGTAAAAGAGGGCTGTTTCTTCAAGTTCACTGGACGATGGATATTTGCAGAGGGACCCCGTTCATCATCCTCACCCCCCCTCTCTGCTGTATTCTCTGTTTACATTGGGGCCTGTTCCTATATGATAGCTAATTAAAATATGCCACAAAAGAGACCAAGCATGAAAACACTTCATATATTTAGAAACTTTAGCTAAATGGGTTTATATTTTCCTCTAGAGGGATCCTACAGTTATGTTTTTGGAAATCATATACATAATCTATTCAATGGATTTCGGCATTTATTTCAGTTTGAAGCTATAACCATCAAGTTTCAGTCTCCATTTTTCTTTCTCAGGTTTGCTGGGAAATAAGGGAGGCTTGAGGAAAGCATTTGTGATCTAATCAGCCTTGAAGGCTGACCGTTCACATTTTTAGAAGCATGTTTGTTGTGATGTTTTTTCAAGAAAACAATACATGTACATCACCCCGGTCCTCAAAGAACTGCACTGTCTCCCCGTTTCACACCGTATCCATTACAAACTCCTGGTCCTCACTTTCAAAGCCCTCGACCAACTGGCCCCCCCCCTACCTCACTGACCATCTCATCCTCTACCAACCACCCCGGTCCCTCAGATCCTCCTCAGCCGGTTTGCTCTCAATCCCCAAGGCCAAACTCCGGAGCTTCGGGGATAGAACCTTCTCTGTGGCAGCCCCGAAGCTCTGGAACTCCCTCCCCCAAGACCTCCGTGAGTCTGAGTCCCTCACCCTGTTCCAGTCCCGCCTCAAAACCCACCTCTTCAACTCTGTATCCATAAGCCCCCCCCCCCCCCTCTCAACCAACTTCCTCCTCCTGACTGCTTTTCTGTTTTGTTTTGTTTTCTTTGTTTCTTTTTGGCTTTGTTTTTGTTTTGTTTGTCTACCCTCCCTCCCAAATGTAAAGCATCGTTGGGTTCAAGAAAAGCGCAATAGAAATAAAATGTATTATTGTTATGTAGTGATATCAACGGGATATTATAAAGCAAGAGAAGAGGTAATACAAGTAGGACATTTAAGCAAGCAGAGACGCACTGTTCTGAAAGCAGGAGATCAGGAAATAAAACAAAGACAGTGTCTGAAGGAGTATTTTTTCAAGACATTTCAGAACCGGATAGCTGTGCGAAGAAAAAAAAAAACAACAACAAAATGCAAGTAAATAATTCAAACTCACCTCTGTTTTTTGGACCTCACTTCTTATTCACAGAGCTGGAGTATGACGGGGGATCAACACCAAATCTCCCGGGGGGAGGTCACTGAGGTCGTTAAACAACACCACAGTGGCAAAGCCCCGGGGGTGGATGAGATGCGCCCAGAAATGCTGAAGGCTCTGGGTTGTTGAGGGACTGTCATGGTTGACACGTCTCGTCAACATTGCGTGGAAAGTCGGAAACAGTACCGAAGGAGTGGCAAGCCGGGGTGGTGGTTCCCCTTTTTAAAAGGGGGATCAGAGGGTGGTGTGCCAATTACAGAGGCATCACACTACTCAGCCTCCCCGGGAAAAGTTTACTCTAAGGTACTCGAAAGGAGGGTCAGGAGCCGATTGTCGAACCTCAGATTGAGGAGGAACAATGTTGGATTCCGTCCTGGTCGTGGAACGACGGATCAGCTTTTTACTCTCGCAAGGATCCTGGAGGGGGCCTGGGAGTACGCTTATCCGGTCTACAATGTGTTTTGTAGACTTGGAGAAGGCGTATGACCGAGTTCCCAGGGAGTTACTGTGGGAGGTGCTGCGGGAGTATGGGGTGAGGGGGGTCTCTACTCAGGGCCATCCAATCTCTGTACTCCCAAAGCGAGAGCTGTGTCCGGGTCCTCTGCAGTAAGTCGGACCCATTTCCGGTGAGGGTTGGCCTCCGCCAGGGCTGCGCTTAGTCACCAATCCTGTTTGTAATATACATGGATCTGATTTCGAGGCGTAGTCATGGGGGAGGGGGTCTGCAGTTCGGTGGACTAGGGATTGCACCACTGCTTTTTGCAGATGATGTGGTTCTAATGGCTTCATCGGTCTGCGACCTTCAGCACTCACTGGATCGGTTCGCAACCGAGTGCAGTCGCTTTACCGCACCGTTGTGACGAAAAAAAGGGAGCTGAGCCAGAAGGCAAGCTCTCTGTCTACCGGGCCATTGTCGTTCCTACCCTCACCTATGGTCATGAAGGATGGGTCATGACCGAAATAACGAGTCCTCATTCATAACACTCCGTTCGATGTCTCACTATGGGATGCGCCTCATCGCGGAGCAAACAGAAGCATCAATCTCATTACGCCAATCCTGATTGGCCAGTGATTCTTGACGTCAACGTCAGGGGAAATCACGAACGAGTTCTCATTCATAACACTCCGTTCGATGTCTCACTATGGGATGCGCCTCATCGCGGAGCAAACAGAAGCATCAATCTCATTACGCCAATCCTGATTGGCCGGTGATTCTTGACGTCAACGTCAGGGGAAATCACCCCCTATAAGTAGCCTGCGCCACGACGCATGCGTCATTCAAACACCTCTTCTCGCTTCAGAGCACATCTCGAACGGTAGCCGGGCTAGCTTAACAGTCCACAGACTGAACCCAAAGCTAATTTTCGGTCGACGGGCGTTAGCCGGCTACCCGATTCTCTCACAGAAGAGTATTATAGTCAACCTCGCCGTTCTTCCTCTGGAGTAAGGTAAGGTTTTGACTTCAAGTTAGCAACACACCAGTTGCTAACTTGTGTTTTTTTCCCTCGCTACCGACACCACGGTAGCGAGGGACACTTTTTTTCTTCTCTCTTCCACGGAGGAGAAAGGATTACAGGAATATTACCATACCAGGTAATATCCTTGAGAGAAAAAGACCCACACTGTCCTTTTTTCCCCCGGATTAAAGACAGATCGGTAACATTTTTTTTCTCGAACGTACCTGTCATGAGCGGACCCTCTCCACGCCTCACGGCGAACGAGATGGACGCCTCTCCCCCTCACACCAGAGGAGTCAGGAACTCGGAGGCTCGGCGCTGCGGTTTGCGGGTTGAAAGTGTCAGGCACAGACTCACACCAGATCTGTTCGTCCTGCCTCGGGCTGAAACACGCCCAGGAGGCATCGACAACCCCGGCTCGTGCGGACATTGTGCCCGCTCACCGTGAAGAGCCTCCACCGAAGGTTAGCGCAACAAGTTAACCTGTCGGGACGGGACCCCCTCATGTCCACTGATCCGCCGACCGGCAATCAAAGACACGGGGACGTCTGCCGCAGAGATGGAGGCCCCCCGTCTGGGGCTCACCGACAGCGGCACCCGCAGAAACCGGAATACCGCCGCCATATCAGGCCGAGATCCGGTGGCGGCAAGAAAACGCGGGGAACGGGGCCCCACGCTATACCAAGCTGGGGCTCCCGACTGGACCTCACCATGGTTTCACCCGCGGAAGATGTCCTGGAGTTAGACTACATGGAGGACGAAGAGTACACCTCTGAGTTCCTCCTGTCTGACTCGGATGAGCAAGAAGACGACGTCTTCGTGTCACCAGGCTCAGGCTGCAAAGCCGGGAGCGATGGCTGCTCTCTCGGCGATAGCACACCAGCTTCGCCCTGTCTCAGTATGGACCTACAAGCCGTGTGTCCAGCACGCTGCGGCCAGACTAGACAAGTTGGCCGAGAAAAAATCTCCGGTTCCGGCTGCAGCTCAGGCTCAGCCAACCCAGAATTTCGGCCAGCAGTCGAGGAAGAAGAAGCGAGCGGCGTTACAGCCCCTCCTTCTCTCCTCCGTGAATGTGTTCCAGCCGCCTCGAGAGATGCCTAAACTTACATACTGTGTACCAACAAGAACATGTACACAGCCAACAACTGCGCCACTCCATTTTGCCTGACCACTGCAGCTGTCTGCCTCTAGGTAATTTATTGCTGATATTGTATTACAAGATGTATTTGCTCTCTCCTCTAATAAGAACATAGATTACAAGCAACACTGAATTTACTATGGGCATCCCAGCTGATTGCTTGGCCTGCCCGTGTGTTAGCTTATATCTCTTTGAGTGTCAGCGACTGGCTATTTACATTCATCCGCTAAGCCTTAAAACAAATTATAATCGATCTGGGGCGTGATGAAAAGGGTGGTCCCACTGCAAATTGAAAAAGGAATGCAAGGTGACAAGGACAGCAGAATCACAAATAGCTCCTCCTCGGATTGTGTGGCGCAATAAAAAAGCACAATAACTACTGAGATGCATAAGCAGTTCAAGAAACATAAAACTACATTTTCTGGTCAAATCTGCCCTGATTTAATAATGATTTGCATGCCCCTCTCTCTCTCCTTATTCAGTATGTGTCCTGTCACTTTGTTGGCTGTAAATGGTTTGAAAAAAGTGCAGAAAACACTCCTCAACTGCATTAAGTATAATAATTAATGACTAAGAAAGACATTTATAAAAATCTGTATTTTAAGTGTACATATTTGTGTAGAATCTTATCCTTGTAACTCAAATGTTTACTCTCATACAGTATGGCACAATTATACAGTTTACTATCGTAAGAATTTGTTGAAAATACAGAAATGTCATATATGAAAATAATTTAGTAAATGTGTGTACGGTAATTGCAATTTATTTTCTTGGTCTGCATGGAGCCGTGCAAGAACACATCACCTGATCAATACTTTAATTCCAGCCTTCTCCCTCAGCATCACAGTATTTTCTGTATGATTTTAACTAGAGCGGTTGTATTTTTGGAAGATAATTTTGGAAGGCTTCACTCTGCTTTGGCTTAGTTTTTAGCCTCACTGCTCCAAGACTTTTCATTCCACTATGCAATGTGTTAGGCCACAGGTGGACATTCGAAGATAATTCCAACCTATGAGGCCTGCTCTTTAATAAAACATTCTGTACTTCAGGTTATTGGACCTTTAACAAGTTGGATTTCTGTGTTCTCATAGTCTGTGCCCTCAAGCGATGCCTTGAGGGTAGCTGGATTTACTGAAAACGCATCCCACAGATCAAACCAATAGTGCAGATCCTCAACAGAGAAATCTGAGGAATAGTCTTGAATGTTGCTCTGGTCAAAATAATCATAAAGTATATTCCAAATCCAGCTAAAAATATCATCATTAGAGTTGCATCTTGGCCCCCTTTGTAAATCTCATTAGAGACTGTTTTGACAACAGAGGTACCTCAGGTTGGACCAAAAAGGAACAGTAATGCAGCTGGACAACTAAATGCGTCCTGCAGTGTCTTCTTGTCATCTTGATGCCTCACACATAAACATTAAGCCTGTCTGCTCGTCAGCGTGTTCCAGCGGGTTTAATGGAATAAATTATCTTACCAGGCTGGCAGCTTCAGACATGTCCACGGTATATAATGTGCAGTGTCCTGAATGATATGTGAGATACCCAGAGATACTTCTTGCTTGTTGAATAAGACATGTTGTCTCGATGCAAAATGAGTAATAAATGGTGTGACACAGACTAGCCCCAGCTTTTCTTTTTCCCTTCAAGAAAGACTCTTCGCATCATGTGCTTGACATTGACTGAAGTTTGGTAAACATACTGGGCTAAATTAAAAAATGTCTGCAGAACATTTTAATTAATGAAGACCTCAATCTAACTATTTTCCTGTGTTAGAAGATGAATGCAGTTACTCGAATGTCCACGAGCAACTGCGTCCAAGTTAATCCCTGTAGACTTTGATGTTTTTGGTTTCTATGAAATAGTTACTTTTAACGACAACTGTCCGAGGGACTGATTTGTTTAACAACTCAACCCTTTAAATGGCTTACAATTAGGTTTAAAGGCTAAAAGGCTTTGAGGTAGTCCATCAATTGGAAGGTTCGATCCCCTGCGATGCAGTCAACATGTCTGAGTGTGCTTTGGCAAGATACTAAACCCCAAATTGCTCTTGATGGCATGGTCCACAGTGTGTTTGATTGTGTTTGAAGGCTAGCCTAGCTCCCTCTTATGAATGAGTGAATGGGTTGAATACTGATGTGCAGGGTCGGCGTCATGAGAGGTCATTCGCGGGCCATGCCCCCCAAAATGAGTCACTGTGCCCCCCCAAGGCAGGGTGGGCAAGCCTTGCCACTTTTTTTAATCATATAAGTGAAAACGTTTCCACTAAAGGTTTTTTGTGTGAAAATACATCAGAAATAAAGAATACAAATATAAAACAAAGCCAGAGGTGTGCTCACTGCTGCTCTCTGATTGGTGTGTTGCTTGACCAATGACCCCCGACTTTTGTTTTGTTATCATTACGTGGCTGTGTGTTTAGATGAAAGCCTGCAATCTGTTCATCTGTTACACTGATTATACAGTAAAGCCATCGAAAATAATATGATATACAGTACAGTACAAGTAGCCTACTTCTGGGTCTCTGTGTGTGTTGTGGCACTGATCGCATTTTGTGAGTGCACGAGCGGTAAACGTGGAATGTTGTTGTTAGCATCTGTTAGCTAGCTATGCTAACGGATATAAAGAGCTGTTTCTACACCAAGGTAGAGGAGAGTCCTCTCCTGTCAGACTGAGAGGATCGTATAACCTCAGCTCAGTGAGGTAAGGACTCTCTCAGTGTTTAGATAGTTAACTTTAGTGTAGGTTATCTCAGTGGGTCTCAAACGGTTTGGTCACCATTTATGTAAACAAGTATTTGCGAGGAACACCTTTATATGATCATTATAGTTATTAAAAAATAAGAGAATAAATGAAAAACGGGTATGAAATACTATAGGACAGTAACACAAGAATACAGTTTAAGAGTGATTAGTAAAATATCCATAAAGAAAAAGTAAATCTGTGTAGGCCTACAGTTCTGTTTCATATGGATGCTGAGAGATGTAGGCTATCCATAGATCTCTTCATTTTGCTCTCAAAGTGCACCAGATTGATGCATTTAACATCAATATTTTATTTATGTTTTGTGTGTTGGTTGTTGACGGCAGTGTGTGCCCCCCTTGGTAAATAATTGCCCCCCCATTTGATTTGTCCTAGAGCCGACCCTGCTGATGTGTCATGTTTGGTCGTCAAGACTAAAAAAGCTTTATAAATTCAGTCCATTGATTATCACTTTTGATCAACATCAGCCCTTGCTGGTCACTTGCCGCTTAGGTTTTGCTGTGCTGTGTCTTCTGATGATGATGACGATGATGATTTTTGGATTAGCAAGCAGCTGGCAGGCGTTGTCACTGACAAAATGGTGATGGCCGTTTTACAACCTCTCTTTGGAAGCATATGGGTGACTATGACCAGGTTATGAATTGTCTTCAAACGAAAGAGGATGGGACATCTGCCTCCTGGCGCTACTACACCTGGCTGCTTTAGTAAGAGTGCACGGTTATAAGTAGCACACAAAGGACTCTGATATGTGTGATTTGAATCCCAACTATCAGTTAAGCACATCACTGCTGATAAGCAAACTTCACATGCAGATGGAACATACAAAAGTACACCCTGAACATTTGAAAACAGTTCATTTGATTAGCCTGAGCTGTTTTCATCTTCAAAAAACCCATACTAACAGAGTGAACCTTGATCAACCTATATGTCCATACCTAAAACAACTCTTATTTAACTGATTGTTTTGTCAAATCTTAGTTCCAGGTAAGTCCTGTCACAATTGAATGAGTCTGGACAGTCTTTGAATTTGCAATAAACTTTATTTGAGTGATTTCAATTGATGCTTGACATTCTGCTGAGCTTTCTCCTGCCTGGTGAGCTTTCAGCCCCCAAACATTTTTTGCAAATAAATCGACCGGGATAAACCATTAAAAGAAACCCACCGCACAATTCGACTCGCACACAGAAAAACACTATACTTGTGCGCACATATACAATAAACACAGAAATACACACATGCATCCATTCCCACTTTCCACCTGTGGAAAGCCCGTGGTCCACAAGCCTGCTGAGAAATCATTTCCCGGGCAAGCGAGCGAGGCAATTCCGTCGCAGCGAGGAGGAAAAAAGGCTTTTTTTAATGGGGAAAAATGGGAGGCAGGGGAAGAGTTAGCAGAAGCAGCCAGGATAATTGATGGGAACTGTTTGGGTACAAGATTAAGATTCATGGGTAGGACCACACATGGGGGCTGGAAACCGGTTTGTGCTGGAGGCATGAAGGATATGAGGCAACACTTTGACTGGCCTGCTAGCTTAATTGATAGAATGTCGTCCCAGGTGTGGTGTCAAAAATAAAAACGATCAAAAAGGACTTTTCTCAATCTTAGAATGTGGAACAAGACCTGGGCCTGAATCGAGGAAGACAGAAAGAGACATGGGATGGGATGGAAAGCGGAAAGGCTGGTGGAAGTCCAGAGGCAAGAAAGACAGGTTTGCACATGGGAGGTCAGCAGTTCCTATACCCAGACTTGCTGGAGAAAGGCTTTCAAAGAAAGTATGAATGTTACACTTCCCTACTCCTCAACAACTCCCCTTGAGGAGTCTTTCAGCAGTGTGCTTAACACACGACTGCCCCTGTGGAGCTGCTCAGTGGCCAACAGTGGAAGATAAATCTCCTGCTGTGAATGTAACAAAGTATGAATGAGAAGTAAGATGTTGTGGACTTTCCTGGATATTGTTACCTGCGCTTCAACAATGACTATTTTTTACACAATGAAAACGTTTTGAATCCCTCTTTCAGTCGCATAACTCCCAAAGTGCTTTTCTAGCAGCAAGTTCAGCCTTTGTAAATATCTGACCCAGTGAACTGACTGTGATTAATACTACGGTGGAAATGGTTAAGAATATAAATGTCATCGCGTTCTAAATCTAAAATGAAAAAGATCAAAATTGAGGTAGAGATGGAAAAATAGGGGTCAAAACTAAAAGGAGATGAGAGGAGACAGAGATAACGTCAGATCTTAAAGGTTATGCATGTAATATTTTAACATAAATAAGTCTGTACGGTTTCAATTTGCCTGTATTTTCTGTAGTGAAAGGACACATGAATGAGCCTATAGGCCTTTGGGTTGATTGCTTCACTTTGTATTGGGTGGCACCCATCAGATATGGTCAGATGTGAGATTGTTTTATTTGGTTCAGCACAAGTTTATTGTACTTCATTGAAAACAAATGATCTGTCTTAGCGGGACACTTTTTAAAATAACCCTCAATTTGGGCCTGCTCGCCTCCTTACTTGTCATGGTTACAGTGTGTTAAAGGTAATTTTCTCTACTTTTATATGTTAGGCTCCGGCAGATGTAAGCACACAGAGGTATTGTTCATTTAGGGTTTCCTATGCCTTATGTGGATGCCTGTGTGAGCCTAAATCATGTAATCTCATGTCAAGCTCGTCAGCATGTTGTTAGAATTACTGAAAAGCTTAAACTCACACACAGAAGCTCAACACCAAGTATTTTCTTTCTTTTGCACACAACCAACACAGCCGCGAACATGCCCACCAATTTAGGATGTGAGCTGTTCATTTGACCCCATTGCTCAGCCTATTTGTCGTCTCTCTTTAGCAGACTATTGGGATATGAACCACCTCCGGGGTTTACTGTTTCTACTATTAGCATATAAAGAGCATGAATTTAATTCCACCTTGTGTTAGCAAGGAGCTTCTGAGACTGAAAGACCAAAGGCAAAGCCTCACTGGGAAAAGAAAAAAGAAAACTGACTGTGATTGGAGAGGCTCTGCCTGAAGCTCAGAGAGAGTCACGTGGTTCTGCCATGAAATATAGTATTCACACGCTAAGTCTTGAATGTGCATTTCTGATCCATGCACTTACTCACACACACATGCATTCACTATGTATGCCTACTCACACAACTTTTCTTAAACAGATGTGGGAAGAGTCTCAATCTTCAGGAGGTAGTTGACACAGATTACTTTCTTCTTCTTTTTTTCTCCTAATTGACTTCACCTTAAAATGCTGATTACCTTTAGAAATAGGAAGACGTTGGCAAAACCATAAATACGTTAATTTATTTTCTATAAAATGTTTGGGAAAGTTGATCCAAAGTGTGCACGATGAACCCTGTTCTACCATATACTCTACTGTGTTCCCATTGAGTCAGCTGTGAGGTTCTTGCTGAGGTTGGATGAGCTGTAAGAGTTCTCAGGAAGTCTCAGTGAGAGAAGCTGGCATCTCAAATGTAATCGGGGACATTTCTTGGCGTGATATTTAATCAAAAATGATTTTCAGTAAACTTTCAGGAGAACCCAGGTGCCTGACAAGAGGGTCAACAAGCTCAACGTGTCATACAGCTGCTTTTTGAGAGGCATGATCTGGCCCATTATAAAGGAGGTTAAACAGTCTCTATCATCATCCACCTCACTCACACTAAGATCAAGCCCTGAAACAACATAGTGCTTAGCACTGTCCAGAATATCTCTGGAGGGTCTTTTATTAGATGCTTCCATCTTTGCTTGGTTAGCGGACGATTACTCCACCTAAAGAAAATATCCACCCACGTCCTTGTTATTGCGGCTTTGGAGAAAAAGACGAGTGGTTATATTTAGTTATGTAATGCTCCATAAACGTAGATGCATTTTATTGTCAGCATCTCAGTTACCTTGGTTCATTTTGCCCAATTTGCTGCTGGTGGTCACAATGTTGTTATATGTTAATTATTTAGATACAAAAAATGCTCCCTCATGCAGTATACATTTGTGATAACCCATCATATACCTCTTTCTTCAACAGTGAAACCTCTCTCCACTTCACTCTCTTCACTGCCACTTTCATTTCAATGTATTCAAGATTGCAAAGTGTAAGGAATCTGAAGGTGAACTGACTTCTGTAAGACTCACTTAAGAATTTCATGTCATTTGCTCTCCCTGCCGCTTTTCAGACTCTGTGCAGCCTCTCAGTCATCTGTGCTTTTGCACTGCTAATGAATGTACATGATTTCATATTTACAGATTCACTGCATTCACATTGTGATACCGGCTGCATCTTTAGCCTGCAATTTGAATACTTTGATTGCATTTCATGAAGTTAATTTGAACCACAAAACTGATACAATCTTTAGAAGAACTTTCCCATCAGTTTGTTTGCCATTGAAGACCAGAAAGCCGTTCAGCTAATCCAAAATATACCCTCATTTTAGTGACAATTAATTTGAATCAACTGTAATTTATCTGTAAGTAAAGCCATCATTGTCACAACTGATGTAGGGTTCACATACTTGACCGCAGCACTGGTAACTCAAAGAAATAGGAATTAAAGTACATTAAGAAGAGAAGTTAAGTGAATGCTTGAGTATTGCCAACAATTATAAAGCCCCTGTCACACTGTCCCGAAATTGACACCAGATGGACACACGAATATGGAATTGTGAATTTCGCACGAAGATGGCCCCGAACTTGGTCAACAGCCAAGCAACAGCCGAAGCAAGTGCGATGCCTACAGAAGGCCACACGATGGCACTCGAACCACACACGAAAATATGCTCGTAGACTTTACTGATGATTTAGAATGTATCCAGACTCAACGTAAGAGCTTGTGCCTCTTCGGGGGGTGCTATCATTTAAACATACACTTTACTTTCTCCGTCTTTATATGTAGATTCGAAGATATTACTTATCTCCGTCATGTTGTTTCTATAGCAACAACAACTTCCTGTCAACAGCGCAAACTTGCCTTAAAAATAAAAGCATCTAAATAAAACAGGAAGTTAACCATCCAGACATACAACTGCAACAAAAGTAACAAAAGCAATGTAATATCCTTTTCAGTTTCACAGAACACAAATTGGGTTATTTACATAATATGTTTACATGATTTTGTTGTGCAATAAATGCAATCTCAATGTCATCGTACTATAATATGATAGCTACACAACGGCATTGTGAGGGCTTCACGTAGTCGTGTTGCCTTCCTAAGACAATCGGGCAACTTCTTGTTTCCTTCGTATTGTCTTCGTGAGACGAATTTTTTTTGGCATGCCAAAGATTTTGCCACCGCTCACGAAGTTGCTGCCGGAGCCTGAGAAACTCCACCGGCGGTCATACGATGGCTTAAGATGCCCTCACGAATGGCCCGATGTTGTTACGATCAGAGCCGAATTTGAACATTTCCTTTATCGTGTGTCCATCGGGTGTCAATTTCGGGACAGTGTGACAGGGGCTTAATGCATTGTACATAAGGTCAAACTGAAAAACAAAAACAATTAAAGGTGGGGTATGTAATTTTGGAGAAACCAGCTCGAGTGCGTTAGAATTTGAAACTACGCAGCCGAAAAAAATCTGCCACTTACTTCAGACTTCCTTACAGAGCCCCTCCTCCAACACACACATGAATGCGCACTTGACCAATGAGGGCATGAGATAAGTTTGTGCACGAGATGGAAGGCTGACAGGCAGGTAGGCCATCCAGTTATTTTAGCCGGGCCGGCTAAAATGATTGTTCGTGCTTTTTACAGTACTACAGCTTCCACAGATGACATTTTTTTCATGTATTTATTGTCAAAGCACTTAAGATATTCATTGCTATCGGGATGGAATATGGAATATGGAATATAACAAAAAGTGTTTCTGAAATAAATTACATACCCCACCTTTAAGTTTAAATTGTAAAAATATGGGTGTGTGTAGGATGATAACCGATATTTGAATCAGCCATGGGCAGCAGTTGCAGCCATAACATAACTTTTTGCAAATTAACTCAAGACTTCATAATTTTTTTATAAACACATCTTGACAGGCAATGCAATGAAATCATGCTACATGATTTACCCCAAAGACTAATTCATCCAAACAAACAAAGATAAATGTGCATACTAAACAGTTTTCTGTAATGCTGGTCAGTACACTTGTGTGTTACCAGCACCAGTGAGCCATAACTAAGGGTCATGTGTGCACATGTGGACACACTCAAACACATGTATAGTGGTCAGTGGGTCTAAAAGGCTTTCACTAACACTAGGGTCAGCAGCGCACTCAGTCAGGGAAAAGCGGCTAGAGGATTTGGGGTAATGAGGTGTGTGTCAGTGTCAACCCATCACTCCCCTGTGACTTGGATGGATTTTCCTTGTCTGAATCCTACAGAGACACAGAGAGTAACGTGGTGAGAGAGAATACATGGACAGTGTGCAGCATTTATACGTGTTAGGCATCGGACAGACCAGTTCTTCAGGTTTCTCACAAAATGTTCAAAAATGCTCTTGGTGACTCCACTGAATTAGAAAATACATTTTGTTCAAATATCGAAAACATTGAATAGATGAAAAGTATCATCCTTATGTTGTCAACAACAATCTGAAATATTATCCACACTTCACATCCAAATATAATACAATACAAAGCTGTACTGTAAAATGTAACAGTACCATAAGCAACACCAAAACAAACAAACACATGTACAGACATACAGTAGATGACAGTAGCATAGTATCAGCCTTATTACTGTTTGAATGCTTCCACTAAAAGCCGTTTCTGTCCTGCAACACCAGACATGTTCACATGCAGTATCACTGGGTCACACCAAACATATGAGAGAGTAAAACAGGACATAATTATAAGCATTATTGATTATTATAAATAACTACTCAAACAAATATGAGTGAAATGCACTGGAAGTTAAATATCTGTTTGCACATTACCCACAGGGTGTTTTTGAATGTATAGGCTGAGGAGAAGTTTAACAGTTTGAGATTATATTGTGAACCTGCTATAGCTCACTCACTCTTGTTTCCAATTCCATTTTTTGTTTTGGGTCAGAGGACCTCTAAAAGAGACACACTGACACATTATCAAGCTATAAAGTTGCGAAGGAACAAGTTGGCAAACAATTGATATTTACACATCCAGCAGGCAGAGAGCAAAGGTAGAAATCATTTGATTTGAGTTGTGTTTCTGGCCACCTGACAAGAGTGAGGGGATGTCTTTTTCCCCTCTCATTTTAGCTCTATTTTGGTATCTGCACCATAAGAAAATATCTTAGACTTAACTTGGTACATGTTTGACTTTCTTTACCCAGCAGTTGCTTGTGTATGCTGTCTGCTGTTTCGTGCTGAGCAGGTAGTGTACACAGTCTGTTTATCAAAGCTTCTGTGCTCAAAAATGGTTGCCTGCTGCTGCGGGAAATTAGTTAATGAGGAGGTTGAAACGGAACAGTAAATGTACCGATCATACACATGCAAGTAAGTAATAGTGATTTGTAATATTTCAGATTTTGCCAGGTTCTGTGGGCTGCAGACTGGCAGCTGCAGGCTACTCTCTGTGGGTAAATCCCACAAGGTGTAGGGGTTGTGTGCACCACTGAGGGAATGAATGCTAATTTATGGTAGACCATATGGAGGCAGCGACAGCGATGTTGGTAGGTGACCAGAGCTCAGAGGGCAACGCGAGGTTAGTGGACCGTGCCGTCATCGCAAACACTCATCTAGTTATAGTTTCTGATGCTTATTAAGCCGCTCAGCAGATGGACAATAATTTGGGCCATGATTACAATCAGAAGCAGTGGCTTGTAACTCATACTTAGCCAGAAAAGCTAATCTGGGGGACGTTCAGGGACAAAGGATTGCTCTGACCTCAGATGTGGCAATTTTATTTTCAGTGACAGAAAATGTAGTATTTCGGTCCTGCCTTAGGCAGTGTTTAAATGCAACTTTTATAAGCTGCTCCTCAATTCAAGGCACGTTAGCAAACTCAGCAATCGACGGTGTTTACTTATGGAAGTGACATTTGCAACTTTATTTAATTCAGTCAGTTACTGGCTATTGGGATGACCTTTTGCTGGCTTCATTGGCAGGAGCCCATAAACCTCAGAGACTCACCAGCTTTATAGGCATTCGATAATCGCACAAGGCACTATTGATGAAGTTGTTTTGTGCACTACCTATGAAATGAATGGGGTCAAGGAGCAAGAACCACAGCAGTGAACTGACTACATAAACCTGATTAAGATATTTATCAAGAGAATAAAGGAGAATGCGGTTCAGGGGCATTTATGTAACTTTGCAACATTCAACATTTTATTATTTATTTGTGTGTGTGCAAAAGTCAGTGTTTGCATTCTCTCTATAGCTGACCGATAGTGTCAGAGACCGTGATGGATGCATTCTCGTCTTGTCTGGTGGCTGTCTCTTGGAGACACATGGGGGCTGAATGGAAGCCATTTAAAACCAGCTAACAACACATCCGTCCCTCACAACGTTTTTGACTGATTTGTGAGAGAAAGATAGATGGTTAGAGAATAGAGAGAGAGTCTATTTTTCTTTATGGTAGTAAAAGGATCGAAATCTGGCTCCTCCACAAACATACAGGTTTGCCTTAACCATTTTCCCTTATTTTGTCATCATTCTGAAAGCAATCACTAACAACGCTCCTCATTGCTCTCTGTCTATGTCAAATCATTGGAGAAAAGAAGAAAGAAAAAAAAATGTCCAGACCATATAAATTGAGCAAAATATGCATTTCCACCCATCGGCTCATAATCTTCTCATTAATTACATACATTGGAAAATCCTGAATTATTATGATTCATTGCCTTAATCCATCATTTCTGAGATGACATTCCCGGGTAACAAATTAAATCATTTTGCCCACACGGTAAAATGTACTTTATATGTGGAAAAGAGACATTGAATCTCATTGGCATTCTCTACTTTAAGTTTGCCTGGGAGTGAAATCCATCAAACAGATACAATGGATTCTCGTTTTTTTATAGAACAGCCGTAAGTAAACAATATGAAGATTCATCTGTTCTTGCAGTCTTTTCCTGCATCATCGGCAGTATGTAGAACAGACGACGACTCTTTGTCTTATTGCATGTCCTTCTGGGTGGGCAGGTCGCACTAATCTAAAGAGCAGAGAGGGTGTTTTATTCAACCTTTGCTTTGATATACAGGCTCAGATGTAACATATTGAGCATGCAGACAAATTGATTCGATCATGCAGTGAGAGGGGGGGAGATACACCCTGAGGTTTATCGTTTACGGCCTGCCCACGTTGATGCACATGCAGACGTATCACCAGGAGGATCTCCGAGATTTGCAGTAAACCTGCAACAGTTCACACCTCCTATATCTACGCTCCACACAGCACAGATGGGTTCGTTGTGGTTCACTTGGCAGGCAGCATCATCTCAGCCTCATGCAGGGCTATGTGCTTTCATAGTATTTCGTTACAAATCACACGTGGGAAGAAGAACAAAAATCCCATCACTTCATAATGCTCCAGACAGATTTGTCAAGTAAGCAGGCTTCCTGAAGGCATGCTTGAGGAAGCAAATGGGTATAAAAAAAGTACATTTCACCAGACATCACACACCATAATGCCCGTTTCCTCTGATCTCCGCGTCCGGCCCCAAGGGTGCAATACGAGTTTATTACACCTATACTCACTTTATGACCCACCCTCGACCCTCCACCCGCTCCCCTCAAGCCCACGCTAACTGTTATTGAAAACACCCAGGTCTGCTATATATCATTCCGGAGCAGCACGTTATGCTTTGTGCAACCTGGTTAATCACCACCAGCTCATATGCGGGTATTGTCCAGATGACATTGCAATAGCTCCACTTATCTAATATCTGCTTGGATGGACGTGTTTAAACAAAATCCCATTTGTCTCTACAGCCTGTGTTGCCTTGAGGCTGAGTCCTCCCACTTCCCCCATATGTATAGTGTAATGATGGGGAGTAAATAGGAAATAGAGAATGCAGAGAATGCCTGTGTGTGGGGAAAGTAGGGAAAATTAGTTTGGCTTGGTTTATTGCTAGCCAGGAGTGGGGGATGTGTGTAGCAGGATGTGTAAGGGACTTTGGATTAAAATGCATAGCGCCAGTAAAGATCTTTCAGGGTGGATGTGTTCGGAGGAAGAGGTAACAGCTCATGGGTGACAGTGTGACAAGAGTCAGGGAAGGACCTGTCACCCCTTCGTCACACTGATGGCTCCTCTGTCATCAGGAGCGTGCAGGTGGGAGAAACTACACCACCATGGCAATGCAAATGAAACTAAATTACAATACTTCAAAAGAAACAATGCAACTATCTAATCTATCTAAAGCGTCCACTATTTGAGGGGTTGGTGGCAGAATGTGTTTATGAAATATGTTGTTTTGTATAAGACAGACTTTGGGTTATTTATGCTTTTCTTCTGTGTCTATGTATTAATATGTCTGTGTGTATGTTCATGCAAGAGTGGGCAGCAACATCTTATTGGGCAGATGGCTTGTGTCGTCATGAAGGGGGGGGGGGGGGGGGGGGGGGGGGGAGGGGGGATAATGTGTGATGGGTGGAAATGGGTCTGTTTAATTAGTTGTCAAACGAACAGCCCAGCTAGCCGCTAAAGAGCTTCCATGTGCCCCGAGGGGCTGTGTGACGTGCGGGTATGGTGCAGAGAGGTCCAGCGACTTCCTAGTCTTACATGACCAGGCCAGCTGAGCAGGTGCTGCAGTTCACTGTCCACGGTCTCATGTTGACACCACACTCTCTCTGAACAATTATTGTACCACACGTCTGGCACACGAAAACACATTTGTGTTTATAAAATTCTTGTTTCCATGCTGTGTATGCTTTATTTTACTCTACACAATAAAGAGCAAGCTATGTGTTGTTAGGCTTACAGACTACATTTAAATCACAAGTAAATAATTGGAAGTTGACTCGTAGTACGGTGGTCGATGTAAAAGATGAAAGTTGTAAGTGCAGTTGGACTATGCCTGTGTGTTTTCTAAGTCAAACCCTGTTGTGTCTAATATATCTGTGTTAACACTGTCCTATCACTTTGTCCCTGTGCCTTTTTTCTAGTATGTGCTGGTACAGAGAACAAGCTGAGCACCCTGTCGGACCTGGAGCAGCAGTACCGCACCCTGAGGAAATACTACGAGAACTGTGAAGTCGTAATGGGCAACCTTGAGATCACAAGCATCGACCGCAGCCGGGATCTCACCTTCCTCAGAGTAAGGGCTGAATAGTATCATACATTAAACGGTGTTGAATTGTAATTGTACTTATATGCCCAAAATTCTCCACTTGGAACTGACCAGAGACTTTTGAAAAAGCTTGCCTAAACGCTTTGGAAATGTATAAAATTGCTAGCCTTCTTACAGTCATAAATTATGGTAACTACAATAATTATTCCAATGTCTGTAGTTTTCAGCACATACAAATACCAATCCAAACATCCACATTCTGCATCACTTTGTGCCTAAATCTTCAGAATGTGAACTTTTTCACCACTGTCTTTTCATTTGACCTAGTCATCCATAAAATGGCATATACTCGGATCCTTTACAACTAATCACCACTCAGATTAGGGTCTATAACCGATGATAAGCAGCGAGGAATATTTTTGTTATCAGGGGTAATCAGACCTCTCCTCTCCAAGTGTCTAACTGATTGTGAGCTCGCACCATTGTGATAATCAAAATGTATTTTAAAATAACTTCCTCTGCCTAATCTCCTTTTTGATTAACTGTGATTCAAAGACAGAGACGAAAAAGTGCTGTTGCACGGAACATGAATTTCTAAATTTTAGAAAACCATTTGGAAAGAGTTCAGTTATTTAGGAGCATTTTTTTTTAATATAATCTCATTACCAATCTAAGCATGTGAGTTAACTGATTCCTAAGTCAAAGGGCCATATCTACTGTATAGAGAGCTGTGGAACATGAATGAAACATGTTATTTAGGTGAGGGAGTTGATGTGGAATTGCCTACGTGAATGCTTACTTCCATTTCAGTTTGATGGACACATATACCAATAGGGTGAGTGGGTGATGACAGGCTGGGGGTCAGAGCAGTAATATTGTGTTAATGAGAGGTCAGAAGGCAGCAGAGACATGAGGGTTGAGAAATTAGAAGGAGGGAGAAAACAATTAAATTGCCCGGTTTCTTTTGGGTGGAGTCAGCTGCTACTGTTGACCTCCGTTGGCCTTCCACTTCTCCAGTACATCAACCAAGCACTCTGCTCAGCTAACGGCATTCAACTCCAATTGATTCTAGTCAGTCTGGGGGGCAGAGGAGCTCCCCTGGTGTTTCGCTAAAGTGCTGACTGTATTCAAGGGCTGGTATTGCTTTGCGTATGAACTGGGCTCAGAGGCTTTGCAGAGAAGCAGGATTGCAAACAATCATTGGTTTTTCATATTTTACTCCTAACAGCAATGATTTGAAGTGTATATAGCAACATCAGGTTGTTTGTATGAGGTAAAAGTAATGGGGTAGCTCATTTTCTCTTGTGCATTTAGCTTGTATGGACACAACAAGTCAAGATTGCAAATTGAATTCTAACCCTGCTCTGCATTGTGCAACGCAATACTGACAACACCCCCTGCGATGCAGAACAAAACCCAGATAATAATAGAAGAAAGAGCAAGCAATGAATAGTAAAGTGCGACCATTAGACTCCTGGAGAGGTAATAGGCCCCACTGACTCAGAGAAAAAGTTGTTATTGGGGTAAAGGCCCTGACACACCAAGCAGTCACCAGAGGACTAGCCGACGCTGAAGTCGGCTGTTGCCTGGCCGTGTTCTCCTGCGTTTTGGCCATGTGTCGCACGGGAACACACCGCACCGACTTCAGTGCATGAGTGGCAATAACTCTCCTTACCAGCAGGCGGCGGTAGTGTGTATTCGTCATTCAAAAGAGGCAACAACCGGAAGACAGAGAAGAAGAAGAGTATCTTTTCTCCGTAATATCATACAGAGCTGGCCTCTCCTGGATCAAGGTGATGAGCAGGTCTTCATTTGCATCATTCCAGATCGCCATGATGAGATGAAAATGAATAGCAGTCTGTGTGTGCCTTCTTAAATCGTTTGTTTACATCCCTCACTTCCGCTTCGCTTCTCATGCACTGATTTGCTAGCTGAACAGCCAATCAGAGTGATTATTTGGTCCGACTGCCAGACCCGATGCATGGCCGATTCAACATGTTGAATCGGCCATGCATCGGGTCTGGCAGTCCAAATAAGGCGTGTCACGGTTGACGGTGCGGGACACACCAACCTGACTACGGCGCCGCGAATGCCCGACAGCCTCTGACGGCCTCTGACTCCCAAAATCGGGTTGGTGTGTCAGGGCCTTAAGACATGCAGATCAAATACCAAGTGTGATCGCTGCTTTACCTACAGAACCAATTTGTTCTGTAGAACAACTTTCACACTTTCACGTTTAAGAGTGTCTCATCTGTATAAACTGATGTTACATGAAGGCATGTGGAGGTTAAAGTTGCTTTTGACTACTCTCTACCTGCCTACGTTTATATCAAACCAGCACTCATTTACCAAATGACTCCCTGTGGCGCCAACTTGTCAGGTTCCTCCACCTTTTCAGGAATGGCAATTAACATGGGTTAATTGAAGATGCTAATTAGGAACACAGGGTGCCAAACAGCTAGGGAGCAAGAGGGCAGGGTGCAATCTGTATTTTTAGGTAATATTATTATTATTATGATCAAAGACATTAATAACACGGTTCCCCAGGGATGGGAACACTTCACCTTGAGGTAGAGAAGAAAGAAGGAGTGAAGAGAAAAGTATTTTGCAGCGGCCTACCATATACCACCTGTCTCTGGGAGGTGATTGAAACTGATGCCTGCAGTGGCTCTTTCTTTTCAAGATAGCCGAGAGATTGATGGCTGCCTCCCAAAGCCCCTCAAACAGCTTTAGCAGTAAATAGAGTCCATCTTCTAAACTGCCTCCACGACAGATGAATCAACGCTGGCACTGTGATTAATAACTGCATTTCAGCACTGAGGCTTTCTCCCCACTCTCATATATGCACATTCAAACAAACAGCACAACAGGGTCTCTAACCACAAGCAGTGTTTACATCGACAACGTTTAAATCACTCCTAAATCCATATTCCCTCTCATAAGCAGTTCCATACATTTGCATACTGAATGCATGCACTTTGAGAAAAGTAAATTACACATCTTGCTCAGGTCTACATGTGACTTTTCTTCTTGTGAATGGGAATCAAGTAACACACTCTTCCCCCGTGTCAATTCCTCACATTTGCTCATAAACTAATTTGTGATTATGACATATTAATGTTGTTCCCTCTCCTCCCCTCTAACCAGTCCCAGTAGGAACCCACAGGCTGATTTGATGTTGCCATTGCAACCATTAGTAAACATGTAATCCCCCCAAAAATGCTAATGCATGATCCCATTGCTTAGCGGCCCAGCACCAATTCACTGATTTCCAACTGCTGTCCCTGGCCTGTAGCAGTTAATACATTATTGAATCACTATTTACAAATGGAGACATTTAATGTATCCAAAAGGCTTCTGCAATTTCTTTTAGAAAAGATAAATGAACATGTAAATGAGGCCTAAGTATCATGACAACAAACATATTTAGATGTGTTGTTACAGATGCATCTTTTATTATTAGCATACCTCCTTTCGAAGACTCTTTGTTCCTTTAAATGCATCTTGTTTTCCCCTGAAACAAATCAACTTGCTTTATTGTTTTTCCTTTTTTCAAATAAGAGTACCTTTTCTGACAAGATGATTATCTAGAGAAAATATAGATATTGTGCAGTCCAATAAAACACAACCACAAACTAAATAAATGTTCTTAAAGTGTACTTATTGGATTGAGGCTGCAAGGTTACGTTATTTCTTTCTTTTATTTGGAGGGTTCGTGGCCTAACACCTCCAGTATGTACTAAAGGGGGCTTCTCAACAATGATGTTGGTGGGTTGTTCATGTGGCCTTCAACGCTGAGTGAAGTGTTCACTTGACCCTTCACTTGTCGAAACAATTATCAGCTGTCAAAGTGATGCATACAGATGGAAACCCTGCAAGTGCATCATTGAGCCGAAATAACAGTGGCTAAAGAGAGACTAAAGTTTTGAAATATGTGGTTACTTAAGTTAGCAAGTTGTACATCGCAAAATGTATTATAAACATGCAACTAAAGCTGCTCAGTCTTCAGTCTCTGGCTCAGTTTTTCTAAGTGTTTTTCTACGGCATGGTAGAGCCTAGATAGAGGAAATTAGGCAGCAGAAGTGTCCTCCTTGTCTTTTTTTTCAGTCCCAGTTGTTTTAACCTTGCTTTGCTTCAGAGTTAAGGGGCCAATTATGGAACGGTATTGGGGGTTAAGCAATTCAAAAATCTCCCATAACCCAAGCAGTAAAAGTATTTCAGAATGAGCAGTGCATTTGCTGAAACTGACCTGTGCTGTTTTTCAATGTTAACATGAATCTTATGGCGCGTTTCCACTGCAGCGGGTAGCTCGCTTTAAGCGTGCCGAGCCGTGCAGGGCCCGTTTTTGGTTGCGTTTCCACTTGGCCTAGTTTTGGCCCGGGGCTACTTTTTCACCTTTTTTCTGGCCCGACTAAATCGTGGTTCTCGGGCCAGGAACAACCAGGCTGAGTCGGGCTGAGTATGCTAAACTAGAGAGAGAATTGCTGGCAAGTGGGCTACAACTAGAGGCTTAGAGGCCATGATCACATGTTTTATTCTCCCACACACAGAGAGCACTCAAGTGTGAGTTCCCTCACAGGCACAGTATGTGAAAGGTTTCAAGCAAGTTAATCTGAATGTTATGCAAAGAAAACATTGCAGCATTTGTATAAAAAAAGTTTACTGCATCTAGCCGCTTTTTTCTTATATTTATTATTTGTCTGACTTCCTCTTTTTTTGCTTGGTCCCATAACCGTTGGAAATAAACAGCAGTCTATAAGCCTCCTTCACAAGGCTGTAGCTCTCTTGGTCTAACAAAGTACAAAATAAAGTGAAAATTATTTTTTTCACCTGCAATCTAACCATTACCATATGGTGAAATGGCCTTGCCAAGCTACTTCCCCCAGCATTTCAAAGCATCCTCTATGCATGCACTCCATCCCTGTCTTCTGACATTTTTCTTCATACTTCTTCTTGACTGGCATATTTGTCCCTCAAGCACCATTGGTGCCCTCCCCAGTTTCCTAATTGTTGGTGCACTGTTGGATGAGTGCAGATTACGTTGGCCCCCTGCTCCTCAGCAAACTCCTTCAATATTAATGAAGACTGATGAAGTGCTAGGGAGCCCCTGTCTTTCAGCACCGACCTAGATTGGATTGACAATTGCAATTAGCGTCCCCTCAAGTCCATTTCCATCACTTTAATTTGACACGAAGAAGGACAGTGGGAAGGGAGACCCGCGAGAGAAAGAGATCCTGAGGAGGAAGGTTAGAGAGGGAAAGTGGGGTGAAAGAGTTTGACCAGGAACTAGTTGGACAGATATCAAAGAGGAGGAGCATATACGTTAGCAGACATGAAGGAAGTCCCTAGAAATCTTTCCCTCAACGATATCTGAAGCGATTTTCTGCAGCTAACATTTTACATTTCTTTCATCATGTGCAGAGTCTGTACTAGTCACATCCACCATAAGACCTTTAAGTCAGGTTGTGATCTCCACTATGTGTTTTCTACTGCCTCCTATGACTCAGTATATGTTTGTCAGTGTTTGCCTGGTATCAGTATGTCTGTGTGCACGTTTCTTCTCCCACCTGCAACAGTCACTTAATGGATTGCTTCTCAGTGTGTGTGAGAAAGGAACAGTTTGTGAGATACGGGGACAGCAGCTCCTGAAAATGAATGATTCTCCATCCTTTTGCAATAACAAAATTGCATTTAAAGATAGTCAAAGGTTGATGATGTGTCTATGTACGTTTTTATTTTTGTGCATACATATTATGTATGCGTATTGTGATAGGAAATGGGACATCGGAATGCTTTGACATTGAGACATTCATTTTAAACCATCCATTGCTCAAATTGACCGAAGGAATTGGTTTTATCTGTGTGTGCAAGTGTATGTGTGTGTTTGTAATTGTAGGCAGGGTTACCTGTCTCCTTGTTTGACTGACAGATACATTTCCTTCCCACTGTTAGTCAGCCCATATCATCTTTTTCCCTCCTGTCTTTTGGAAATGATCTGGACTGATAGGCACTGGAATGAGAATAACAGAAATGCCTGCCATGCCTCAAATGAGCAAACACACGCTTACAATTTGTATTGACCTGTAGCCCTGTTGAGTGCAAAATCAGCAAAATAGAAGCATATCAAATCCAGAAAGTGTGCTGACTGTTTTTTTAAGATACCTGGTGTAAAAAGGAAATATGTATTGAGCCACACAGTGTAGAAAATCCTGCTGCTCTACTGCTAAAGAGTGCCACAGTGACGCCGGAAGTAAACTCCTTCCGGTTCCTTCGACAAAAAAGCAATGCAATTTCTCCATAGGATTTTGGAAAATAGCTCGAAATAAGGTCTGTGGTTGACACACATTTAAGAGACGGGTCACGTTTTGTTCAGTCGGATAATATCCACATGTCTATACCAGGGTTTCCGCTAGGATTTTTTCTCGCCGGTCAAATGTCCGGGCAGAATTTATTTTAACAAACTACTTGTAGTAGATAACGTACATTATTCAAAAGTTTACATCAACTTTGAATAATAACACGGGAGAAACGGATCCTCTCTTTTCCCCTCTCCCTCCCTCTCTCCCCCTCTCCCTCTCTCTCCTGACAGCCGGTCTGTATCTCATGCAGCTCCTGCAGCTCACTAAACAGAGGGCGGGGCTTCAGGTGATCATGCAGAGCTGCGTGTCTCCGTCAGACTCAGCAGCTGATCTTATCTCTCTCTCGCATCCGGTTACACTTCACTTGCGTTTATGTCCATATCGATCACATCCAGCTCTCCTGATCGGCCTTTATAGAGAGCACCGATCAAACTATTAAGAGTGAATATTGGCCGATAATGACCGGCGGCCGATCGATCGGAGCCTCCCTAATTATTACCAGACATTTTGACCGGCAGGTTTTGAATTTACCGGTTTTTAATACATTTTACCAGCTAAAAACCGGTAATTACCAGCTAACGGAAACCCTGGTCTATACTACAACGTCATGCTATAAAGGAACTACAGCAGGGTCGCTGCTTCAACGTCACGCCAACTTAAGGTCCATATTCAAACATACAGATTGTAAATGGTACAAGTTGAAGCGTTTGTTTTAACAGTTTGCAGGAGGCAGGTACTTGCTTTCAAACAGAACAGGGCAAACAAACTTAGCGGGAGTGTTTTACGTGTTCGGTGTAATGACGTAAAACGACCTCGACATTTGACATTTATAAAGAGAGACTTGGCCTTTATAATTTGGAATTGAAAAACGCACGACAATAGTTCTTCTCTAACATCATTAGCAAAAACAAAAACAACGCACGTGCCTTGTTTGCTACCGTCGACAGACTAACTAACCCCCCAGTGTCAGTAGCCTCTGAATTTCTATCCACCAGGGCATGCAATGATTTTGCCTCCTTCTTCACTGACAAAATTCAGAAAATCAGACAAGCAGTCAGTGCCTCTGCATCAGGAACAGCAAATGTGTTGTCTCTGTGTCCACTTAACATCAATTCAGACATCATGACACAATTCCATCAGATTAATGATAAAAACCTAGAGGACATTATACAACTTCTGAAATCCTCCTCCTTCTGCCTTGATATTATTCCAATAGGATTTTTCAAAGATGTTTTTCGTTGCATGGCCTCAGAACTACTTCATATAGTAAACAAATCTCTTCACTCAGGTATTTTTCCACAGGCCCTGAAAACTGCAGTCATTAAACCGCTCTTAAAAAAGAATAATCTAGATGCTTCAGTAATGAACAATTACAGGCCCATATCAAACCTCCCATTTCTAGGTAAAATCATTGAAAAAGTGGTTTTTCAACAGTTGAGTAATTTCTTGCATTTAAATAACTATTTCGATGTGTTCCAGTCAGGCTTTCGTCCAAACCACAGCACTGAGACTGCTCTTGTAAAGGTCTTTAATGACATCCACTTAAACACAGACAGTGGCAGAACTTCAGTGTTAGTATTATTAGATCTCAGTGCTGCGTTTGACACTGTTGACCACAGCATATTACTAGACCGACTGGAAAACTGGGTGGGACTTTCGGAAACAGTTCTAAATTGGTTTGAATCCTACTTAAAGGACAGAAACAACTTTGTTTCTATAGATACATACACATCTGAGTTGACAAATATGACATGTGGGGTTCCTCAAGGCTCCATCTTGGGGCCTCTTCTCTTTAACATCTACATGCTACCACTGGCTCAGATAATGAAGAACAACAAAATAAGTTACCATAGCTATGCAGATGACAAACAAATTTACGACAATTTCACCAGGAGACTATGCTCCAATTCAAACACTGAGTAAGTGCATTGAACAAATCAATGACTGGATGTGTCAGAACTTTCTCCAATTAAACAAAGATAAAACTGAGGTAATGGTTTTTGGAGCCAAGTCAGAACGTATAAAAGTTAGCGCTGAGCTTCAGTCTGCAATGTTCAAACCAACAGATAAAGCCAGAAATGTAGGTGTAGTCATGGACTCTGACCTGAGTTTCAACAGTCACATTAAAACAGTTACTAAATCAGCCTACTATCACCTAAAGAATATATCTAGAATTAAAAGACTAATGTCACAGCAGGATTTGGAAAAACTTGTCCATGCCTTTATCTTCAGTAGACTCGACTACTGCAATGGTGTCTTCACAGGTCTCACTAAAAAATATATTAGAAAGCTGCAGCTGATTCAGAAAGCCGCTGCTCGAGTCCTCACTAACACTAAGAAAGTGGATCACATCACTCCAGTTCTGAAGTCTTTACACTGGCTTCCTGTGTGTCAAAGAATATATTTCAAAATACTGCTGCTGGTTTATAAAACACTGAATGGTTTAGGTCCAAAATACATTACTGACCTCCTGCTAAATTATGAACCATCCAGATCTCTCATGTCTTCAGGGACTGGCCAGCTTTCTATCCCCAGAGTCAGAACTAAACATGGTAAAGCAGCGTTCAGTTATTATGCTCCAAATATCTGGAACAAACTCCCAGAAACCTGCAGGTCCGCTGCTCTTACTACTTTTAAATCCAGGCTGAAGACTTTTCTTTTTGTCGCTGCTTTTAACTATTCATATCTTAAACTGCACTGTAACTTTTATCCATGTATTTTTTCTTTTAATGTTTATTTTATTAGCTTTTCTTTTTTAATGCTTAATGTCTTTCATTTTTTGTAAAGCACTTTGAATTGCCTTGTGTTGAAAAGTGCTATATAAATAAACTTGCCTTGCCTTGCCTTGCCTCGACAACTTCTGTAGTCCTAATCAACCACATGTTAACAACCATCGTTTTTCAGACACGTAAACTCTTCAAAAATCAACAAGAGATCTGTCTCTTCAATTTGTGTCAACCACAGACCTTATTTGGAGCTATTTTCCAAAATCCTATGGAGAAATTGCATTGCTTTTTGGCGAAAGAACCGGAAGTGGTCAAATGCTAACTTACTTCTGGGTTTTAGGACGCGTCACTGTGGCACTCTAATGGATTGTAGCTTTGTGAATGCCAACAACAGCCTACTAAACAGTACCAACCAACAGTACCTCACCACTACACCACAGGGCAGTTGTATTGTGTATATAGTTCCGATTGGTTAAAGTAGACTTTGAACATTCAAAGTAAAACATATTTTTTGGAGTTAACTTGAATTTACATTGTAAACAAGATTGACTTGATTATCTTTGGATTGCTGTGTAAAAAAAGCACATGCAAACAATATTAACATGCTGGTGCTGGATTGAAGGCAATAATCTGAAAGAAAAAAATCCACACACTGTACTCACACTGCTTATTGTGTAGTGTTTTGATTTAAAGATACATATCCTGGTTAGATCAAAAGGATGCTAAAAACAAATTGCTGGGAGATTGTACTACAATGTGCAGATATAGGTTTTGATTGTACCTTGGATCGTGGATAAGATCAGCAAAGGAGAGAGGCTTTTCATTGTCTTGTTTTACCTTTAAATCTGGTGATTTTTCATGCATATGTTCTGTTCCCTCTTTAGGACCCACTCACTATGTCGGTCGGCATGTATTATATCCATCACATTACTTTATTGGAGGTGAAATGCTTGCCTCTGTTGCTCATTTAAGAAAAATTGGAATGCGACTGCATTAGTGAACGCCTACTATCTTGGAGTAGACGGTGCATGAGACTTTCTCACTACACTGGGCACGTGCACATACACACACAGAAAGTGAAGGTGATAGTACTTATCGTAACAGAGCAGTGCCAGGCTGAATAGAGAGGCAGTGGAGAGGAGAAGCAGAGCCCACCCTGCCTCTCTGATACCTTTCAAACTTCATATCTGCCTCTTTCTGCAGCTTGCCAAAAAAAAAGGTGAATGATATAGACCAACATCTCTGTAGGATCGAAATCAATTTCCACCCACTGTGATTTAGATGAGGGAGTCTTTTTCAAGAATGGCTTGGATGGCCAGAGTATAATAGTTCCTCCTCATTAACAACACCCGAATGATAACAGCACTCATGGCAAAAAGCCACCAGCACAACTAATCCTCTCTAACTTAATTTATGTAAGGCCCCACCCCAGAACACACATTCTTTATGCATTCAGCGTGTGCTGGTGAGTCTATGCATGATAATAAGGGACCTTGTGGGTTTGGCTT
This sequence comes from Pseudochaenichthys georgianus, assembly GCF_902827115.2. NCBI lineage: Eukaryota > Metazoa > Chordata > Actinopteri > Perciformes > Channichthyidae > Pseudochaenichthys > Pseudochaenichthys georgianus. The sequence goes on along the minus strand of NC_047523.1, from coordinate 21,096,132 downwards.
GCCTTGTCTAAGAAATGAGACTCTGTACCTGGTTGTTGTTTTATTATTCTATCCACCTTTTTTCTTTTGTTCAAACTGTGTCTTCTGATCGCTACACTGGAAAAGCAAATAGTTAATCAGAACAAGCTGCTTTGTGGGGATGGAGATCACACCATCCGTATTTTCTCACCTGAGCAGAGATTGAAACTCAACCTGCTAACCCCAGAGTACTGTCTATGTACCTGCTGTTAGAGCCATGTTGCATTAAGATCACAATATGATCATCATGGTTTTGTCTTTCTTGCTGTCATATCTTAAAGAATACTAAAGTGATATTCAACCCTAAAATCCCCGTTTCATTTAGTATAAAATACCTTCCCTCCCTGTCATTTTAAAATAACTACTTCAGCAGCACATTTTGGTCGAATGGTGCAGTAATACCACGTCTTAATGTAAACAAATATTTACTATTACCTTTGCTTTGCTATGCTCTCTCATTGGTCAGGAAAACTGCTGTTTTTAACTCACTTATTTACCAGCACAGTGCTTCACTTCATAGTTTGACAAAAGGTTTTTGGTCACACAGTAATTGAAGATGACAAGTTACCAACATCAGCAGTATCATAACTTTTCGAATGTTAACACCATTCACACAGCTCCTTTATTTTGTGTACATTGATGTTAAAATCCAGTGATATTCATGCTCCTATGCACCCTAACTGCATCGGTGCAGACTTCTTTGCTGCGATGGGGAATACAATTAAAAAAAAATCAACATATGACGTTGCAGCTCGATGATCAGCATCCAAACAAATAAGAATTTAGAGCAACACCCTGGATACCAAATACAACAAATACACATTTGTTCTAAGTGCTCCTTAAATCTAACTTTCCTCTAAAATGACAGCGATTGTTGGTGATATTTATTTTGCCGATGTTGAATGGTCTGTATCATGAGCATTTGCCCAATGTTATCAATTGATATGTTTATAAGACAAAAAGAGACAGTGTAGAATTTTGAAAAATAAGAATTTGATCCAACCTTATCGCCAGACAGGAATGTCGATTTTGCAAAATCTCGGATGACATTAAGTGACAGCATTTTTTTAAACTTGGTTTCGCAATATCTGAGCATAGCAACCATATTACTGTATGTTTAGCAAATTCGAAAATATATCAAGGTACGGTCAGCATTAAGAAACTAAAAGGTTAAGGAAAGCTCAGTTACAGTTACTCAATAAGGATTGCAGGTTTGGGATAGGAAGTGCACCCTCCCATCTCTCGTACATTTGCTTTCAAAAACAGGCTGAGAAGTGGTCAGCATCTTAATCACCCAGGCTGTATTTCCCATCTCATTTTACTCTCAACAATAGCAACACACTTTCTTCATGTATGTAATTATCTTATTACCAACACTTCTTTATTTCCTTCTATGTCTCTCTCTTTAAATGCACAGTGGGCTCCTTTTGCATTTTCATCCCTCCCTTCTACCTCCCTCCCCAGCTCTCCTTGCGCTAACTAGTAAGTGTTTGAATAAAAACTCATTAGGATTACATAGCCATTTAGCTAAGTGACACAGGGTGTAATTGTACCATCCATCAATTGCTGTGTAATAACACACTCGGAGGAGCTAAATGTTGATTAGCCCTCAGCCAATTTCACCAGTGGGTTTTTGGAATAAATAGCCAGAGGAGATGAGTGGCGGGGGGGCTTGGAGGGTGTTGCGGACAGGGGCGCTGACCCATGGGAGCAAAATGAACTTGAAAGGTTTGGAAATAAAATGTCAAAGACAAGCAAAGTATCACCCTCTGTCACTACTGGCCTTTTTGTCTAGCTCTTGCCAACAGTCACCCACCTGGACACAACACACTGAACACACCATGCACAAGGATCTCGACAATGCAGGAAGATTTTTGGATAAAGGACAGATATGTTGGATATTTGACATCTCTGTAAAGCTCTGAATATATGTATATATATATATATATATACTTTTTTAAGGATGGGAATGTTTTGCCTTTCCGGGTGGGGTGATAAAAGAAACCCTTAATGAGTTAGGAAAAGAGAGGGGGCGGAACTTTGGCCCTTTACAGTTCAAAAATGATTTCAGTCTTTTTAAGTGTGCTTGATGTTATCCTTTCATTATCACTGTCTTGCTCAGTTATATGCATATGTTTTTGGCATCTCTTTAAAGAAATACTACATAAGGTACTGTAAATGAGTAAGGCTCTTCATTTGTCTTCTTCAACTGTCAGAAGCATGGTCCATACTGCGTCTTTGATTCGTCACGACAGGTTATGTGCTTTTATTCATACTGCAATGCTAAGGAAATTGCATTAATAGAGAAAGGAAGTTTATAAGTTAGCTAACTCTAAAAAAAAAAGTGCTGGCTCATTGCTCGTTCTGAGACCCTTATGTTCACCTTAGTTTCACAAATCACTGTCTTACACCTATACACCATTTCTGTTGCTACGGTTTTCGATCACAATCCAATTCACGTGCAACACTAATTTCACATAAAATATTAGATTTTATTTTATTCCTTTGAGTTGTTGTTCCTTTTTTACTCTATTGTTAATCTTACTTACCCTCTAGCACGATGGCCTTCTGATATCATTTGTTCAACTATTTTCCCAACTGATCCTGAGTGTGCTGGCTGAATTATAGTATTGACATGCAATGCAATGTTATTCCCCCAGCTTCTCCCAAAACCCTGTCTTTGCATACATTTATGCTGACTGTCCCAAAATCCAATCACTAACGTGTTATTACAAACATAAAGCTGGAATGGGAGTCGTTAAGAAGATATACATACATGGACTCCATCTATCATAAATTGTTCTGCTCACTGGACAAAGCTTATGCTGATTAAAAAACTATAGGGTTACTTACTCCAAGCTTTATACATTTAAAGGTTAAATTAACATATTTAAGACCTTACATTAAGCTATTATATTGATTTTATTTAACTTAAATGCGTCAGGAGATGTCACAAAAGCAACGGCTCAATGTTCACTAGTCGATATCAGACAATACTTTTGCAGTATCACTCATTCGCTGGCCTTTCTTGTAATTCTCACTTGTATCCCCAGTCCTTCTCAGTGTAATTGGGCTATGTCAGTCAGTAATTCCCCCTCGTGAGTACTCTTGCATGCTTCACTGTTTCATAGACCTCATCAATAACTCCTCTTCGCCCCTGCATGTTCTACACAGCAGTAGCAACTAATCCTTGCTTGCTAGCTTGTTTAGCAACAGAATGGCTTTTGTTTCAGCCTCCCTAACTTTGGGGCACTTTTATCAATCAGTGTGGGATTTGTTTGGGCTTGTCAAGGGGCAACTAAGAGCTTCATTATTGTAATTAAAATAGAGACAATGCCTACCATAGCCAAATCCAGTGCCTCTTGGTTCATGCAACAGGCAACTCCATTGTTCCTACTACATGTATTCGAGAAGGAACTACAAGAGAAACCAAATCGGCTCTTATTGATGCACATATGAGGTGGTGTGGGAGGTATATTTGTTATTTTCCTTTTCATTCTAAATTATTATTCCTTCAAATAGGTGAGAATAACTTAATTGCTCATTGAGTTGATGATACTGTGTTATGTAGATAATATCCCCATTGTCCAACCATGACATAATGTAGATAAAGGACTTGCAAAGGATATGGTAAGTTGTAGAGAGAGATTGTAGGGAAAAAAGAAACACAAAGGAACAGAGCAGAGATAGAGAATTAGAAAGGCAGTCTCTTTAAATATAATTGCAGCTTTTACCAAGAAATGAATGCATTGTGAAGAGTTAACTCCAACCCATGCCCCTATCACTAATGTACCAGTGACTACTACTGTAATTACATAGGCTTTTGTCCAGCTCTGTGCACAAATAGCCAAAATTGCTCTGACCTTTACAGCCTGTTCATTGACATCTACAGTATATGGGCGAGTTCCAAAGAGAGGAGTGTAAATGAAAAGAGAAAGAATGCTACAAAGGGATGGAATTAACGGGGCATTTGAATGGAGATACGGTATATTTGACGGTGTATTGGATATTTGTTAAGGAGGATTTTTCAGGTTGCTGACATTTCTAGGTATAGGAAGTCTTCAAATGTAATTCTGTTTGTTTACATTCCACTTTGTACTTGGCCATTTGCTAAACCTCTTCTAACAATGCTTGTCCAATCAGAGCTTAGCAACTAGACACAACAGGTCTCTCGTAAACCTTGTACTTGAAGGGTTGTCCTGAAACAAATGAGAGCCGCAGTGGATAGAACTGTGTCTTTGTCTTCTTTGTACCCTAACCCTAACCACTTACTAGCTACAGCAGTAACATAGCATTACCTTCAACGCAAAGAGCTATCAACATTGTTTAGCAGGGTTGCAGGTGACCTTAGTACAACTACAATATCCAATCCAGCCCCCAAGTAGGCAAGTAATGGCCCTTCATGTGACCGAAGGCCTACTAGCTCCCAGTGTAGTCAAACGTTTAGTTGAACCTAGGGAGGTAGCATAATATTGAAAAAAGCTAGGGCACAATTGCAATCGCAATGACAAGTTAACTTCTTTGTTATGACGAACTCTTAGGTGCTTAAAACTATTCAGATATACATCCTTTTTCACTTTGTTAACAGCTGCTCCCTCATATACTTCAAATCAAACTCCCCAATAACCCCATATTCACAAAAATCTAACAAGCATACACGCACAGTATTTTACAGGAACGTCTGTCTCTGTAGGACATACATAAAATTGCAAACTGTTTATAGCCTTTGCAGCAGCTAACTTTACTTTTTTTTAAACTTGAATGAATACTATACATGTAATATGTTTTTAAACGTCTATTTAAAAAACTCTATTAAATGGGACTTCTCTCAGGGTTTTACAAGGACACGTATGGCAGGAAGTGCACAGGTGTAACCGATAACATTAACGAGGGCTGCTGTAAAATTGAGAATCCTGAGCAAAGCCATCGTTAATGATATAAGTTTCACCCTGCTATGACAAGGCAAACAGTGTGCTGTGAAAAAGACCAATTAATTTCCTAGATAAAATACGTCTATGTCCTAAAAGTATATGAAACGAAGGTGTGCGTGTGCGAGCGTGCGTGAAGTGGGTCAGAAAACGAATCCCTTTGTTCCCTGTGGAGAGAGCAAGAAGACCTGTTATCTTCAATTTCAGAGATTTCCTCTGTGGTCAAATATAAGAAGGAGGCCATGTGATCTATTTTGTCTTCCTTTTTTCTATACTTGTTTTATTGGGCCATCACCTAACTCAAAATTTGACAATTATACTGTATAAATAGGGAATTTTTTAGCAATTGTTGGTAGATGTCTGGCATTGTAATTTTTTGAACGTTTAGTTTCCACGCCTTTTTTGGATAATTACTCTCCAAAGTTGTTTTTGTTGTTTAAACGTAATGATATTATTATAGTTCTGCAATAGTGTGTTTGTACTTGCACAAAGATGCCAGAAGTAGTTGACATTGCGATTTACTAGCAGATTGATACGTGTCGAGTTTACCAAACAGCGACCTTAGTTTATTCAACTCTAACTTTGTCTTATCTGTTTTTGTTATAGAGTTCATAACATGGTATGATGAGCAACAGGTTAAACATAAAAATATTGAGTGTGTGAGTGAGTTGCCTCCAATTCTTTATACTTTTTAAGATTTTAAAACATAAATGAGCAACGCTTCTATTTTTCATACCACCATGATCCTTGCGCAATTTGTGCCTGGGTTGCAAAACATGGCAGACACATAAATTCCCAGACTAAAACCTCACCTTTTCACGGCCACTGCTTCTTCTTCTCCTGTCCTCCTGAATTTATTGAGTCATGTGGCCCATCAACCTTTATTAGCTAATAATGCTGTTAGGACCATTAAGCGTGGCCGACGCTCCCTCACAGCAACACTTTACATTCTCACTGGGGCACCACTGGAGGACTCAAGTAACAGAATCCCTGCACAGAAGTGTCTTGCTTTACTTCTAATTTGATTAGGACCAGTATAGTACTCCCTGAGGGTGATTGGTATGTCCCTTAAATCGGACAAAAAAGGCAAAAATGACTCCTGGTAAAACATCATCATTTTCAGAATTTGCTCTTTTTAAAGATGTTACAGGTTGCTTAACAACATTGAGGTTTTCTTTAAGTCAATGAGCACTAATGTACCACTTCCACATTGTAAACTTCTAAGAGAACATGATGGGCATGTTATTTAAACCTCAACTAGCAGGATCATTTGTATGCCCCTGTTAGAATACCCTTAAGGTTTGTCAAATATGCCTGAAAGTGAGTTTGAGAATGTCTGTTTTGGATGTTCCTGCATGAAAATGTTCTGTCCAAATAGAAAGTATAGGTGTGCCCCATACAGAGCAGACTGTAGGTGATTTAAGGCTCCTGCAGGCGCTGTTTAGATTGCCGCACTGAAATATGCAGTGAAGGGCACAATGGAGTCTGGTTAACCCATGGCCGTGGGTGTTGTTTTTGTTGTGTTGTGCTCAGTCCAAACTCTTAGAGAATGGTTAGGGGATGGCCGTGGTAGATCAAAGCAGAAATATAATCAACTGTTAGGGAGAGAGAGAGCCCTCTTTTTTATCTTCTCCTTGCTCAGGGCTGGAAACAGACTGTTGTTGAGCTAAAAGCTGATAAAGGGAAGAAAACGAATTGTACAGTTGGTGCTATGCACTTGTTTTGTAAGTAAAAGTACAACGCATGGCCTCTTTTGATGAGTCACATGGACAGCACTCAGTACCTTGAAATACACCATTTATTTTTATAGTGTGCATGGAGCATTGAGCTGTCACAAAGGAGGAAAAAATCAATTCCTTATGAAGCTGATCAGGCTTACTGTTACCATCCCAGCACACATACATTGGTGTGTGGGTTATATTGTTCTTGATATCAGAAAAGGTGGAATCCAGTGTGATCAAATAAGTGTCTCTGCACTAAAGGCATCTGTGCCTTAGCAGAAAAGAAAATGTACCCATGATGGCAGCGTCACCTCCTTAGCAGTCAAGATAATCCAAGAGTTGCATAACAATATACACTACACTATGTTGCACACCTTTGGTTAATTGTAACTTCTAATTGTTCACATGTAAGTAACATTTGTGTCTTCTCAGTCAAAACACAGACAGGAAAAACTGTTGGGAAAACATATGGATTACCACATGAAAACTATAGGTTACTTACGTAACCCCAGTACTCAGAGTAACATGAAGTGAGATGTCTCACTATGGGATGCGCCTCAACGCGTATGCAAACAGAAGCATCAATCTCATTACGCCAATCCTGATTGGCTGGTGATCTTGACGTCAACGTCAGGGGAAATCACCCCCCTATAAGTAGCCTGCGCCACGACGCATGCGTCATTCAAAATAAGCACCTCTTCTCGCTTCACCATAGGAAGGAGGGCCGTCTGGTGAGACATCTCACTTCATGTTACTCTGAGGACTGGGGTTACGTAAGTAACCTATAGTTCTCATTCATAACACTCCGTTCGATGTCTCACTATGGGATATTGTAGCTCCCGTAATGCCAGACAAGCTTATCTCGAAGATCACCGATCAACCAGAATTTAACAGGTGGAGTCCCGACTCAACAAGGTGCCCAGCATTCCTCGGGCCACGCTTGGAGCGGAGACGTCTAGCCTGTAAAAGCGGACAAAAGTGTCTTGGATGGAAACACCCTTGAACAAGCCCAGGATGTAGCCAGGCCCCGAGTCAAGTGAGCCCGCAGACCCGAAGGTGCTTGCAGATTCTGACTCGTATAGGCCAAAGCAATCGCCTCCACGATCCAGTGGGAGAGCCGTTGCTTAGTAACAGGCTTACCCTTGTGAGGTTTAGCCCAGGACACGAAGAGTTGGTCATTAAGACGAAGCTCTTTTGATCTGTCCATATATGTGTGTAAAGCCCGGACTGGACACAACAGATCCTGCTGCTGCTCCCCGGAGGAAACCAGCTGCGGAGGAAATGCCTCAATGTCAATTGGGGTACACGAACCAACCACCCTTGGTGTAAAGGCAGGGTTGGGTTTCAACAACACTCTCGTTTGCCCTGGGGCGAACTGATTGCATGAGGGATGTACAGACAGTGCATGGATATCGCTGACCCGTTTGGCGGATGCCAGGGCCAGTAACAGCACTGTCTTGAGTGACAGATGTTTCATGTCAGCTCCTTCCAGGGGTTCAAATGGGGTCATTTTGAGCCCATTTAAAACCACTGCCAGGTCCCATAAGGGCACCAGCGACCTGGAGACAGGGGGCGAGTTCCCTTCATAAAACGGCAAACCAAAGGATGTTGGCTAGCCGTCTTACCCTCAAAGCCCACATGGCATGCAGCAATAGCAGCCAGGTACACCTTGATCGTGGAGAAAGCTCTGTGTTTTTCGATCAAGTCCTATAGAAATGATAAAATCACCCCAACAGGACATTGAAAAGAGATGTGTCCTTCTTGAAGGCACCACTCCTCAAACACCCTCCACTTACAGTCGTAAAGAGACCTGGTGGAGGAAGCTCTCGCACTCTGAATAGTGTTTATCACCTTCTGAGGGAGTCCCACTGTATTCAGATTGTACCACTCACGGGTCAGGCCCATAGTGCCCCGCGCTCTGGGCGTGGGTAAAGGATCGCCCCCCCCCCCCCCCCCCCCCCCGCCTGAGACAATCTGTCCCTGCGTGGTGGGGGCTGCCCGCACAACAGCTGATATATCTCCGCCAGCCCGTACATTACGGGCTAGGGCGGACACATCAGAGTAAGTGTGTGGCGTTGCTCCTTCACTCTGGCCAGAGTTGGGGGTAACAGAGCCAGGGGTGGGAACGCGCACAGAGGACCCGGAGGTCAATCGTGTACGAGTGTGTCCCCGCCTAACAGTGCGTTTAAATCGTGCATTAAAGAGAACAGCTGTCATTGAGCATTTTCTCCTTTTGCGAACAGACTTAACGCGGCTCCGCCGTAACGCACCCACAGCGGACTCCCGCTCCTTGGATGAGGAGTCCAGTCTGCATAGAGTGGTGCACCTCTGGACAGTAATTCTGTCCCGAGGTGCATAACTCCCGGTACCTGTGTCGCTCTCAGAGAAAGGAGACGTCTGCCGCTCCAAGGGATAAGTTTGTGTGCCAGTGTGTGTGACTGGAGACAACGCAACCTCCCCTGGCGGTTCATACACGATATCGTGTTGTCTGTCCTCACAAGGACATGGTGTCCTCTGAGAGAAGGCAGGAAGCGTTTTAGGGTGGGGAACACCGCTAAAAGCTCCGGGTAATTTACGTGAGCCCGCTGGAGGTCTCTGCTCTAGGGACCTCTCACCGGGCGACCTTCGTAAATACCCTATCAGCCTGTCTGACCTGCGTCCGTGGTGACCACCTTCCGTGAAAGGACAGCACCCGTAGGCGCGTCCCGCACTAGAAAAGTCGGGTGTAGTGCCACTACGCATTACATAATAACCAAAACTCTCTGCACGCCGTGGCGCGCGGGGTTTAGTTTTATTATGAGGCCCATGTTGAGTGGGTGCTTTACGAGGACATTTTTCCCCGTAATCTGACTCCGCTCGGTGGGCATTATAGATAAAACCCTTCTTTCTAGGAGAGAGAGAACCTCTCTCTCCAGAATATGGGTTGACTCTCTCTGGGTTTGTGAAAACAGATAAAGTATAACTGTTTTGAGAAGCCCAGACAGATGTCGTGAGTATCTCCTGCTGTATGCTCCTTAGAGCCAGCTGAGATGTCACGCTTACGGCTCCAGCCGGCACTGCACATGCGTGTGACGGTGGTGCCTTTACAGCTCCAGCCGGCACTGCGCGTGGCGGTGGTGCCTTCACAGACCCGTCAATAATCCGCCTTTTGAGAGATGCCGTAGCTGCTCTCAAAAGGGGAGAAAATTGGCGGGCTGCTTATTGGTTTTATTGATCTCCTTTTAATTTTTTTTAGCTGCGCCCTCGGCCTGAAGCCTGGATGCGTCAGCGGCACATGTTTTATGATAGAGGAATCAACCAACGTGTGACATGTGTTTGTGCGGACTTGAGGATAGTGTTTAGGCATCTCTCGAGGCGGCGGGAACACATTCACGGAGGGGAGAAGGAGGGGATGTCACGCCACTCGCTTCTTCTTCCTCGACTGCTGGCCGAAATTCTGGGTTGGCTGAGCCTGAGCTGCAGCCGGAACCGGAGATTTTCTCGGCCAACTTGCCCTTGTCTCCAGCCTGGGCTGGGGACTCGGGGTGGCCTGCGACCTCTGCGTCTTCGGTGTTTTAAACCGAGCAGAGTTCGAGGCAGCTTGGGTGTCGTGAGTATCTCCTGCTGTATGCTCCTTAGAGCCAGCTGAGATGTCCGCAGCTCCATAAGATCAGTTTGCGTGCCAGCATGTGTAACTGGAGAGAACGCAAACCCCCTTGGCGGTTTATATACGATATTGTGGTCGTGTTGTCTGTCCTCACGAGGACATGATGTCCTCTGAGAAAAGGCAGAAAGCGTTTCAGGGTGAGGAACACCGCTAAAAGCTCCAGATAATTTATGTGTGACCGTTGGAGGTCTCTGCTCCAGAGACCCCTCACAGGTCGACCTTCGTATATACCCCCCCAGCCCGTCAGACATGCATCTATGGTGACCACCTTCCGCGATAGGACAGCACCCTTGCGAGGCAACTTGCGAGGCAAGCCCTGAAGGCTTTCACTCTCTCTGCTGACAGGCGGGCTGTAAAGGGCACCAAATTCAGGCGTAGGCCCAGGAAGAGTACAGTCTGGGCTGGAGACAACATGCTCTTTTCTGTGTTTATTACAAAACCCAGGTCGAGCAGGTGTTTTACGAGGATATTCGTCTGTGTAATAGCCTCTTGCTCCGACTGTGCGAGAAGGAGCCAATCGTCTAGATAAGTTGCCAGGCGAATACCCTGTTGTCTCAACGGGGCTATCGCGGCTTCCGTACACCGTACAAACACTCGCGGGCTGAGAGACAGACCGAAGGGAAGTACTCTGTACTCGTAACAGACAACCTGAAAGGCGAACCTCAGATATTTCCTGTGTGGGTAATATACTGGGATGTGGAAATATGCATCTTTCAGGTCGACTGATGTGAACCAGTCGTGTTGGCGCACGAGACGCAACAGAGATGTGTGAGTGAGCATTCTGAATTTGTATCTTTTGAGATATTTGTTCAGAGCCCTCACATCTAGTATAGGCCGAATTCCGTTCCCTCCCCGTTTGGGAACAAGGAAATACTTGGAATAAAAGCCGCTCTGACTCTGTTCGGCGGGTATTATCGATATAGCCTTCTTTTCTAGCAGCGAGAAAATCTCTTGCTCTAGAATATGGGCCGACTCTCCCAGGGCCTGTGAATACAGAATGCCCGAGAAGTGAGGGGGGGTGACAGCGAATTGGAGCCTGTAGCCCCGTGTTACTGTCTTGAAAAACCAAGCAGAATCTGTGAGCATCCTCCACGACATCCAGAGATGTCACAGCTCTGTCGTCTGCCCTCAGTGTCTCTATTTGTTGTGTCATGGGGCCCTCTAGTGTCTGAACACGGTGGTACCCCAGGTTGACAACCCCGGCCGACACTGCGCATGCGCGTGGCGGTGGTGCCTTCACAATCCCGTCTATTGTCCGCCTTTTGAGAGAGGCCGTAGCTCTCAAAAGAGGGGGAGACGACAGACTGTTTATTGTTTTTATTGTTTTTCTTTTCCTTTTTAGTGACTGCGCCCTTGGTTTCAAGCCTGGAAACGACAGTGGAAAATGATTTATTTTGAAACAACAATGATGACATGTGTTTGTGTGACTTAAACAGGCAGCGGAACTTGCTGTCTTTGATGTTAAGTCCATTTCCCTGATGGCGCGAACTTGAGGATGACGTTTTGGCATCACTCAAGGCGGCGGGAAGATGGGGGCATGGCGGCACCCAGAAAACACATGAGCATCCAACACTGGAACGTGCTCTGGAGCTGGGGAACAGGGAACTTCCAGCTCCTTCATCGAGGAGAGGAGGCTGTCAGGCCGCCCGCTTCTTCTTCCTCGCCTGGTGGCTGAAAACCTGGGTCGGCTGCGCCTGAGCAGCCGCTGCCGGGACCGGAGATTTTCTTGGCCAGCTCCCTCTTACCTCGTGCCTGGGCTTGGGACCCGGGACGGGCTGCGGTCTCTGCTGCTTCGGAATTTTGAACCGAGCAGGACGTGAGACAGCTTGGGTGAAGGCCTGCCACGGGACCATTGGAGATGGCGGCTGGACCCTTCGGGGAAGACAGAGCTGGAGAGCCTCGTCTCCCTTCCTTTTTGACTCGCACGTCAGCTGCATTGAAGCTAGAGCGGAGCCAAATATGCCCTCGGGAACAATAGGCATGTCCAGAACATCCTCTTTTTCCCGGTCTGGACGGTTGGTCAGGTTGAGCCTGTAGCCCCGTGTTACTCTCCTGTACCACCATCATTCCCAGTGCTTTTCCCGTGGCTTGGACTGCACAGCGCTGCACACGGAGGCAAATGTCCGTGATCGCTGCGATCTCGTCCCACACGGCAGGCTCAGGTCTGCTCGACATGTCCTCGCAAAGCTCCGCCTGGTAGGCGGTCAGCAGCGAGGAGACGCTGAGAGCCCTGGCAGACAAAGCTGCGGCCTGCCTTTGTCGGTAGCATGGGGTTCCTGCTTGGTGTCGAAGCCAGCCTCGGTTGGAGGTGGGCTGCCACCAGCGGTTCCATGGGCGGCATGCGGAGCCTCTCCATACCGTCACAGTCCAGGGAGGAGGCACCCTGGATTGGGGCCTTGTTGCTGAAGGGACGGTCTCTCCACGAGACCGACACCTCGTCCAGCATCTCCGGAAAGACTGGAAGGAGCTGCCTCTTCGTCCTCGCTGCTTGGGGCAAGTTCTTCCCCTCGTAGCGAGATCTGGAGGTCTCCTTGGCCACTTCAGGCCATGGGATGTCCAGCCTGGACGCAGCGCGGTGACACATGGCCTGCAAGTCCATGCTTAGGACGGGTGAAGCTGGTGTGCTCACTCCCGGCTTAGCATCCTGAGCCGATGAAACAAAGATGTCATCCCCATCTGAGTCAGACAGGAGGAACTCAGAGGTATCCTCTTCGTCCTCCATGTAGTCCAACTCCAGGACATCCTCCGCGGGTGGAACCATGGTGAGGTCCAATTGGGAGCCCCAGCTTGACACAGCGCGGGGCTCCGCTCTCGCGGCTCTTGCCGTCACCGGGTCCCAGCCTGAAACGGCGTGGGGCTCCGGTTCAGCGGCTGTCGCTGTTGTTGATCCCCAGTCTGACACAGCGCGGGGCTCAATCTCCGCGGCGGACGCCACCATGTCTTGATTGCCGGACGGCGAATCAGCGGACATGAGGGGGTCCTGTCCCGACAAGCTAGCTTGGTGTGCTAACCATCAGCGGAGGCTCTTCATGGTGAAGCGGGTACAATGCCCGCACGAGCCGGGGTTATTGATAGCCTCCCGGGCGTGTTCCAACCCGAGGCAGGACGAGCAGACCTGGTGTGAGTCTGTGCCTGAAATTTTAAACCCGCAGCCGCATAGCCGAGCCTCCGAGTCCCTGACTCCTCTGGTGTGAGGGAGAGAAGGGTCCATCTTCGATCGCCGGGGTGTCGGCGTGGAGTGGACACGTTAGTAACAGGTACGTTACTGAGAAGAAAATCTAACCTTGCCGTTAGTCCGAAAGGAAAAAAGGCGACGGTGTAGATTTTATTCTTTAAAGAATATGAACTGGTGTGTTAATACCTTTTTTATCTCTGTCTCCTCTGGTGTGAGAGAGAAAAGAGAACGTCCTCTTTACCGTGGTGTCGGTGTGGAGGGAAGAACAAACTAGCAACAGGTATGTTACTAGCTTGAAGAAAAAAATCAAACCTTAACGTTATTTCGACAGAAAGAACAGCGAGGCAGATTCCAATATTAACTGGTGTGTTAATATTGCTAAATCTTCTTGCAAAGCAAAAAAGTAACCGGCCCAAGCGCCCGTCGACCGAATGTTAGCTTGGGTTCCGTCTGTGGACCGTTAAGCTAGCCCGGTTACTGATAAAACGAGATGTGTTCTGAAGCGAGAAGAGGTGTTTGAATGACGCTGCGTCGTAGCGCAAGCTACTTAAAGGGTGGGTGGATTCCCTGACGTGGACGTCAAGATCACCAGCCAATCAGGATTGGCGTAATGAGATTGATGCTTCTGTTTGCATACGCGTTGAGGCACATCCCATAGTGATACATCGAACGGGGTGTTATGAATGAGAACTGGAATCAAGACACATACTGTATCTACAACACATTTCATAATAGAATCATTATAAACTTTCATTGCAGTGCCACATTGAGAAACTTTGAGACACTAATGGCGCATTTCCACTGCAGCGGGGTAGCCCCGTTTAAGCGTCCCTAAGCGTCCTCGCTCAGGCCTCGGGCTGCCTCGCTGGCCGTCCGAGGCCGTGGCGCATTTCCATTACAGTTTAGGACCTGGGGTTGCAACGCAGTGCAGGCGGGGCGATCGGCTTTTTGGCGGGCTTTTTGGGCGGTGCGACGCTGGGTAAAACTGCAGTGGCGTCATCTTCAATGCGACACAACTCACAAAACACACACAACAATGGAGGATGTGGAAGCGATCGTTTTCTTGTGAAATCCATGGTGCTGACATGCTGTGCTCTGCATAACCTCTGCGAGAGTCATGGAGAGGACTATGATGATGGGTGGAATGCACCAGCAGCAGCAGAGCCCGGGGTAGCAGTGGCTCAAGGTGCAGAGGAGGAGGGCACTGACATCAGAGAGGGTTTGATGCGCTACCTGAATACCTAAATATGCATTGTATTGCATTCATTGTATTGAACATAAATAAATCTTTTTTTTTCATATACATGTGTTTGTCAAATGTTTTAAACAAATGTTATCTGAATTGAATATTTAGTAAATATTTGAATTTCAAGCACCAGTAAGTATGCCCCATAATAAGAACATTTGAGGAAATATCAGATCATGAAAAGAAAATCTTTCTAATAAATTAAGCGAATATCAAAGCTAACTATAAACATAAATACTAAAGTGTAAAACACAGCAAAACTATATTCATAAATGCAAGTATAAAATAGTGTGGACAATTGTAAACATGGATGGAGGCTAAAGTATCCACAACATAAAATAATATATTAAAATATAACCTCAATCTTTCTTCTAGACATGTTAAAAGCTTGCTTGAATGGGTTATAGGTTTCTTTTGTTCTCTCGTCTTTGAAATATATAAGGAATGTGTTGTTTGAGTCTAGTAGAACGAGGGTATTACAATTGAGCAATTTCTACATGTATTATGTATTTATCATGTATTCTTAATACTATTACAAAATAAACATGTAATAATGTTTTAGAGGAGGACCTCAAGCTAGCAAACTCAATTTCTTGCTCAATTTCTTAAAACTAAGGGGCTTTTTCCTAACTGATGGTGTTTGTTATTGCTTTATAAATTCATGTATGTTTATATCTTCTCTAAATCAAGATTATGTGAATCTGATTTTTTTCTGTTGGGTGCAATTCATTATCA
The DNA here is from genome assembly GCF_902827115.2 of Pseudochaenichthys georgianus. Taxonomy (NCBI): domain Eukaryota; kingdom Metazoa; phylum Chordata; class Actinopteri; order Perciformes; family Channichthyidae; genus Pseudochaenichthys; species Pseudochaenichthys georgianus. The sequence goes on along the minus strand of NC_047523.1, from coordinate 21,080,663 downwards.
ACAAGAGATGAGATAAGTCAAATAAGTACTTTATTGATGGCAGTAGAAAAATACAAAAACATGTTTTTATCAAAAAGGCATGCCATTAAACAATACAAATAAAAAATGTAAAACTATATTGCAGCCAGCATAAATATACATGGCATTGTAAAAATAAATATAAAATGAACATTTTAAAGAAAATAAATAAACAAGGAAGTACAAATGTTGCATTTAAAAATTAACTAGATAAAAAATATATAATATGTACAATAACTATTAAGGTTTTTTGAAGTATCACGGTGCCACGCCGGCTGCCCATTCATGGTGCCGTTCCTGCTGGGCCCGATCCTCTCCTCCTCGTTTCCTCTTGCCTGGGTGACAATAAGATAATAATTGAAAGTTCTGGCCCTAGATGTTTACAATGATTGTGAAAGTGAATGACATTATGTCCAGCCTGTTGATAATGAATATAAATATATGTATATGATAGGATGTCACACACAACTGTACTAGCTGCTTACTAGCTAAGACTTTACTTGTAACAGAGCATTTCCACACAGTGGTATAGCTTATTTTAATTACTGATGATGAATGATCCAAGGTTTAAAAAAACAAAAACACAATTCTAGTCGTTTTGCCATTTCTATTTCTTACCTAGAACCACACGCTGCGGTGTCGTGATGGCACTCGGTGTTGGTGGTTTAGTTGGTGTCGATTCTTCGGCTGGGGTCCGTTCTGGATTCGATGACGATGTGGACGGAACACTGCCATCAACCGTTGTTCGGGAATGTTCCTCCTCACGAGTCCCAATGTAATCATCTAGAACAGCAAAATGACTTGTTAATTCCACAAACTACTGCAGCACAATACTAAATAGCAACAGCAACTATAGAAAAGAAAAACTGAACGTAAACAATGGCACATATGGTGTTAGCAAACAATAGCTCTAGCTAAGGATATCTGCCTAGGCTATCTGCCTATGTAGCTCTTCGGGGCTCCATAAAAGCATGGGTTGTCGAACATTAATGTAAGGATAAAATAGACTTATTTGTTAGAAGTGAGCGTACCTTGCAGAGACTCCAGTAAAGCCGTTGCAGAGCCCAGGCCTCCCTCCCTCCCAACGTTGGCCGGTCTATGGCCGTAAATCTGGTCCAACAAGTCGAACCACTTCCATTGTTTCCTACCCGCACCACTCGTGTTATTGTTGTCCTTTACTTGGCGATATTCACTCTTCATCTTTTTGAGTTTTTCCCTACACTGCAGGAAAGTCCTCGAAAATCCGCGTTCGGACATCTGTGCAGAGACATCCTGGAACACTTTCACATTTCGCGTTGTTCCGTCGAGCTCCCGCTGGATTTTATCATCCCCAATGAGATTAAGGAAGGTCGTCACCTCCTCGGTCGACCACGGTGTGCTTTTCTTCGACGTTGCCATTTTTGTAGCTCCTCCGTTTACAAAATGCTGTTTATGAAAATGCTGCAAGCTTGCTTCTAGATATATATGCGACGCTAGGGATGATCTCGCGCGCGATCTTGTGACGATTCTCTCTGACCAATCCGCAGTCGAGAGTGTTGACGTCACAGCCCTGGCCTGGTCTGATCGAACCACGATTTTATGGGGCTGAAAAAAGAGGGAAAAAGTACCCGCTTGCCAGTACTAGGCTATATGGAAAGGCCACCAAAAACTGGCCTGGCCGCTTGAGGACGGTTAAGGACGCTTAAACGGGGCTACCCGCTGCAGTGGAAATGCGCCATAAGGCGAATTGCTTCCAAGTCCTGATTAAGGAGCTCACCGTGGGCTACATGGATCTAAGACTACCTCTGAGCCCAACACCCTCCTTCCACACGTCAGCTCATAGTAGGGGAGCATGGGGAAGTGATTACTCTCGTATTAAGACTTGCCTCCTCGCCGATGTGCGCGGCATAATTGAATAATGGCTGCCTCACCCGAACAGTCCCAATGCAGACGGGCCTCTCAGCCTTGTCAGATCGGCACAATATTAACCATGACACAGGCGTAACCAGGATGGTAATTAATGCACTGAATCAATTACAAATTAGTCCATTTGGAGAATTCCCCACAGGAGTCCACTCATTACCAGTGCTCTGATGGAGTCGAGAGTTCTCCTCATGGGAAGGGGTGTCACTCTACTGTTCTCCTTTTCTATCTGTCTTTATCTCTTTTTATCAAGGTAGGATGCAGAAGACAAATGGAGGATGACATTGATGCTGCCTGCTACTTGGCATTACATTGCAAATTAAATTGTCAGCTACACAACATTGGATTCTTGGTGTTGTCCAACTAAATAAGAATGTAAAGCTAATTGAAGATAATGAAGGTACCTTAAGAAGGTAGCTAATGAGTGCAATTAATTGGAGAGGCTCCTTCAGGCATGCTTGGTGGACTTTGTACTTTATCTGTACCTTTTAAACTAGCACTTACTGCAGTTTGAATGTTGTATTGTACTTTTGATGTTGACAATTACAGGTCATTTGTTTTTGTAAAACCTTACATGCAACGCTAAAAAACGTTCACATCTTTGTGTTTTCTCGCACCCCAAAGGGAGTCTTTCAATGTCTGAAGAATATTTCTGCCAGTGGCTTTGCCTACTAAAGCAGATTGTTTGCACTGAACACCTGGCTTTCAACTGTCTGTACTGACCATTCTGTCCATTTTATTGACAATTTTAACTTTTTCTGGGACCACAGACATCTTTTCAAGGCAAATGGAGTTTGCCTGAACAAGTCAGGAGTGAAATTGTTTATCTCTAACATATTCAGCTGCCTGCGTCATCAATCTGTTCCCTCTGCCAAGGACAAGCGGCAAGAGGAATCAAAACAGGAGAAAGACACAACACATCGCGCAGAAAACCCTGAAGAATTATCACTGCACCCGCCTGAGGAATGTTCTGATTATGGGAGACCTATGAGACACATGGAGGAGTCTCCACTGCCCCCCCACCCCCCCCGCCGCCATGTTTGCCATTTTCAGTAGTCACGTGATGGTCGTGACGTCATCCATGCGTTCACTTTGTCAACACACGGAAACATGGCGGAGTATTTGAGTTCGGACTCGTCAGCAGAGGAAGAAGTTTTGACCAATGTGAAGAGATTGGATGGGGGAATTCAACCATACATATCAGTATGACAATACGACACCCTCTGTCCTTAGACCCTCACATCGTACAAGGAAAAACTTCCGGAGAAAACCCACAGTTTAAAGGGGAACATGGGAGAAACCTCAGGGAGAGCAACAGAGGAGGGATCCCTCTCCCAGGACGGACAGACGTGCAATAGATGCCGTGTGTAAATTGAAAAGATAATACATTTGCAACATAGGTAGTCCAAATGTTTGGAAATGCATGTGTGTATAATAGGAAGATGATATAAGATACTATATGTATGCATGTAGTACCACCCTTGCTAGCGATTCCCTCTCTAGTTTAGCATACTCAGCTTCATTGTCCCTGGCCATAGAATCACGATTTTATGGGGCCGTAAAAAACTGGGGGGAAATACACACTAGCTGGTACTACGCTATATGGAAAGGCCACCAAAAACTGTCCTGGCCTGGACGCTAAAGGACGTTAAAACGGGGCTAGCCGCTGCAATGGAAATGCGCTATAACATACCTTACTCCGAGCACTACTTCTGCTCCTCTGTCGCTTCACACTTGCAGAGGGCGATTTCTCAACTGGCCGAACTGGTGTCCTGGTCGGTGATGACACCAGAAAGACCGATGGTACTGCATCTCCATTAAGTAATGGTTGTTCCATAAATCCCATGTTATGTTTTATCATACTCTCAGAGTAGTCGTCCGGAAATTTGAAATGTTCGCTGCATACATGAGCCTGTGAATCTTTCGGTTCGGGCCGGCCACATTTCGCTAGCCACTGCCTCCGAATGTACTTCTTACACTTACCTTTTGGCAACAGATGGAACCGAGCATTCCGTGGATTGTTCCTATCAGAATTGTGGCAATATTTCGCGATACAGTGAGGCATATTTGAAGAGAGAAACTACAGTAAATAACATGGAGATCAACGTGTCTTCGAAAACCAAACGCATGGTTTACGTCACGTCCGGAAAATGGCGACGCCCACAGTGTTGATGTTATTTCGGTATATAATCAGTTTAAAATCACTGATAATGTCATCGGATAAAAAAAAAAAAAAAAAGACTGGCAGAGACTGGTCTGTTTTATCGGATGATAATTATTTAAAAATGAGTGTCATGAGCATACCATTCCTTTAAAAAAGAATAATCTAGATGCTTCAGTAATGAACAATTACAGGCCCATATCAAACCTCCCATTTCTAGGTAAGATCATTGAAAAAGTGGTTTTTCAACAGTTGAGTAATTTCTTGCATTTAAATAACTGTTTTGATGTGTTCCAGTCAGGCTTTCGTCCAAACTACAGCACTGAGACTGCTCTTGTAAAGGTCTTTAATGACATCCACTTAAACACAGACAGTGGCAGAACTTCAGTGTTAGTATTATTAGATCTCAGTGCTGCGTTTGACACTGTTGACCACAGCATATTACTAGACCGACTGGAAAAATGGGTGGGACTTTCGGAAACAGTTCTAAATTGGTTTGAATCCTACCTAAAGGACAGAAACAACTTTGTTTCTATAGGTACATACACATCTGAGTTGACAAATATGACATGTGGGGTTCCTCAAGGCTCCATCTTGGGGCTTATTCTCTTTAACATCTACATGCTACCACTGGCTCAGATAATGAAAAACAACAAAATAAGTTACCATAGCTATGCAGATGACACACAAATCTACGTAACAATTTCACCAGGAGACTATGCTCCAAATCAAACACTGAGTAAGTGCATTGAACAAATCAATGACTGGATGTGTCAGAACTTTCTCCAATTAAACAAAGATAAAACTGAGGTAATGGTTTTTGGAGCAAAGTCAGAACGTATAAAAGTTAGCGCTGAGCTTCAGTCTGTAATGTTCAAACCAACAGATAAAGCCAGAAATCTAGGTGTAGTCATGCACTCTGACCTGAGTTTCAACAGTCACATTAAAACAGTTACTAAATCAGCCTACTATCACCTAAAGAATATATCTAGGATTAAAAGACTAATGTCACAGCAGGATTTGGAAAAACTTGTCCATGCTTTTATCTTCAGTAGACTCGACTACTGCAATGGTGTCTTCACAGGTCTCACTAAAAAATCTATTAGGAAGCGGCAGCTGATTCAGAACGCCGCTGCTCGTGTCCTCACTAACACTAAGAAAGTGGATCACATCACTCCAGTTCTGAAGTCTTTAGACTGGCTTCCTGTGTGTCAAAGAATATATTTCAAAAATACTGCTGCTGGTTTATAAAGCACTGAATGGTTTAGGCCCAAATTACATTTCTGACCTCCTGCTAAATTATGAACCATCCAGATCTCTCAGGTCTTCAGGGACTGGTCAGCTTTCTGTCCCCAGAGTCAGAACTAAACATGGTAAAGCAGCGTTCAGTTATTATGCTCCAAATATCTGGAACAAACTCCCAGAAACCTGCAGGTCCGCTGCAACTCTGACTACTTTTAAATCCAGGCTGAAGACTTTTCTTTTTTTCGCTGCTTTTAATTGAACTATTCATATCTTAGACTGCACTGTAACTTGTATCCATGTATTTTTTCTTTTAATGTTTTAAATTTAAACTTAATTAATTTCTCCATGACATTTATGAGAGGGACTGCTCGAAAGTAGGATATTTGGGATATCCATCATAGCCAGGGTTTACGATCAGTTTTTAGGTGAGTTGTACTGAGGAACAAGTATCACAGCACCGATGGGTGAAAAATAGTGTTTTGGTAACACGGGGTGTTCAGGTAACACTTAAAGACTTTGTTATGGAACGCAAAGCAGAGTAGGGGGTTAGTACACCCTCCTGAGGGTCCAATTGTGGATGTCATGTGAGCAAAACATGGTGAAAACCGTCTGAAACTCCATGACATTTATGAGAGGGACTACTCGAAAGTAGGATATTTGGGATATCCATCGTAGCCATGGTTTCCGATCAGTTTTTGGGTGATTTGTACTGAGGAACAAGTATCACATCACCGACGGGTGAAAAATAGTGTTTTGGTAACACAGGGTGTTCAGGTAATACTTAAAGACTTTGTTATGGAACGCAAAGCAGAGTAGGGGGCTAGTACACTCTCCTGAGGGTCCGATTGTGGATGTCATGCGAGCATAACATGGTGAAAACAATCAGTCTAAATTAACAATCGGGACGGAAATGTTTGGATTTCCAAAGGGAGGTTCTGTGAATAAATAAAAAATCAAGAACCGAAATAATTGAACTATTCATATCTTAGACTGCACTGTAACTTTTATCTTTTAATGTTTATTGTATTAGCTTTTCTTTTTAATGACTGATTTTAAATGCCATTTTCTTAATGTCTTTCATTTTTTGTTTTTCTTTTAATGTTTATTTTATTATCTTTTACTGTTTTTTAAATGCCTTTGTCTGAATGTCTTTCATTTTTGTAAAGCACCTTGAATTGCCTGGTGCTGAAAGGTGCTATATAAATAAACTTGCCTTGCCTTGCCTTGCCTAAACTGTGGGTGATCCTCGGGTGCTGCACAGTTTCAAATTACAGCAATTAATAAAGTATATCTGAACTAGTATGTATTAATGGCTCTCATAGCATAAGGTGAACGACATACTATTCATTTTCATGTCAAAGGTAAATACTGTCAGGGGGTTGAAATGGAAATAGGTGGGCATTATGAAAGTGAAAGACAATTGTGTATCACATTTGCCTGCATTAAAGTTCCTTTAGGCAAGGGGAATTAAGGGTAAAAACGACAAACAATTCAAAAGACAGATTGATTTATTCCCTGTACTCCACATAAAGGGCAGTGTGTTTTGTTGTTAATAATAGATTTACATTGACTGAATTGAAACCATTTGTTTTCCTATGGAATGAATTGTAAAAGGAAAGCAAAGTCATCCTGAAATTTCAATGGAAAGGAATTTGATTAAAAGCAAAAAAGGCAGTGCCAGACAAATGTGTCGATGACTGATGGGTCGTTGCTAAAAAAAAGCTAAATTGAGGTTTTGCCTGAAATGAGAGTTAATCCTGTGAACACTTACAGTAGATGGGAGCCACAGTTTGATTTATACAATGAAACTAAATTCCAGTCCAGACAGAGTGGCTTGTGCTGTGGTTGAAATCCAATGTATGGTCCAGTGATTAAATCAGTTTAAGAAAAATGACTTAACGGGATATGTCCTGAGTCACAATGTTGCTGAGCTCATTCGTTACACTGCGTTCCACTTGCATTTCATTCAAAGGTAATTTTCACATTTGACTAATTTTTACATTTGATAGATACTTCCTGTGATACATTTGACTAAATTACCCACATTCGAAAGATTGTACCCAACAAGTTACCACATTTCAATGCAATACTCTTGAATTGTTTTTCCAGTTAAAAAGTCACAGAACAGACCTCAGCAGAATAGAAACCACTTTGAAGTCTTTAAAGACAAAAAGAAGCCTTTGAATTTTAGAGAAAATGCACAATTACAGTGTACCCTGTTGATGCCATTTTGGATTTTAGCTTCACCACTGACATTTAGCGTAGTGGTGACTGCCTGATTTCTCCCATCATCTTAATAACAAAGCGGACTGATGTGGATTTTTGAAGCACAAGACCATACCAAAATAAATGCACTGGATAATGAGGAACTCCATTGCATGCACTGTTTCGCTCTAAAGCTTTAGTAGGTTGTTAATGAGGGTCATTTAGCTCAGAGAAGTGTTATTCATGAGGGGGCAGTTCAGGGTAGCTAGTTATTGTGCCTTTTAAAGGCTCTTTTTCAGGAGTTGACCTGAAAAGTAAGGTCTTGTTCGTTTGCCTTAGATGTGATTTTTGCTGTCATGGTGCTATAAAAGAACCTTGACAAAGGAAACCGATGACAGCATAAAAAATGTTGGGAACTTTAGCCTAAGCTATGAAGTTCTGCTTTTTTGACATGGAAAAAGCCACTACTGGATAGAACAGCAGTTTGTGTGGAAGAGGGAGAGAGAGATTGAAAACATTTGAAAATAATACAGGATAAAAAAAAGAATTTAAGATGGCAAACTTTTTACTTTGCTACTTTACTTTATCACTTTCATTCCTCAACAAGCATAGACATTTCTAGCCAGTGCTCCAACAGTTTCCACCACCCCGTACAATGTACAGTAAATGTGAAAACACTCCTCAGAGATCAGATTACAGTAAGATAAACCTTTTCTGCTCTTTTTGGGCAACTTGTGTTTGGAGTATTAGTGTTGACAGGGACACGTGATTTCTCTACCTCATCCACCTCCTGTAAATAATACTTGGATATATACGATTTTATAATATATTTCTAAGCTTTCTTCGTCGATTTGAACTGAAATGGTTGACCCAACTTCCAGTTTGATACTTGAAATTCTTACACCATGTTTTTTGTCCTACTTTGTCTGTGATTTGTTTCCCTTTTTGTAGCCATCATGGTGTTTTCTGTCACTGATGTATGCACCTCACAGGGCTTTCTTGTCATCGTGCTTGACAAGTAGACTGTCAAAACCAATGACAGTCAAGCATCAACAGAACACTACACATTGCCTCAGTGTACATGACACGCACACTCTGAACAGGGACTTCTCAAAGTCACCTATATTGTTGCCGATATCATTAGTAAGCAAGTCTCAAACAAGTTTATAACGGTCATATTATTCCTGCCTTTTTTCTGTTTCAATCATCTTAATTTGTTCATGTTTCTCTGAAATCCTTTCTTGCCTAACTATAGATGGAATTTGTAATTGTGTTTGCTACATTGAAATTCTCTATGAAATCCTTTGACAAAACAGTGTTTCTAGAAAGCAGCTGGTATTGACCCCAGGTAGAGGGAAGGACATGGAATGCCAACAGAGTGGTTTCAAATCTTTCATGTCGCTATTTCTTTTTTGTATTTGTCACTACAGTCAACAACAACAAAAAACTGTTTAATCTCACTTGAGGATTTCTTTGTACAGCCAACCAAACACACACACAGATCTGTTTCATGAGAGCATAAGAGGTCTGATGTAAGTAACAGAAGGGATAGTTTATTTTCATCTTCAAAGATGAGTCATCAAAATAATCTTATCCAAGCAATAAAAGACACTTGAGTGATGCACATACACACTCTTAAGCACACGTGTACGTACACACACACACACACACACACACACACACACACACACACACACACACACACACACACACACACACACACACACACACACACACACACACACACACACACACACACACACATCAAAGGATGTATCAGCTGCAGGTGTGTAAAGTGGGTCGTATTGGGTTTTAGCCACTCCAGAGGGATTGAGGTGTTACCGTGGTTTGTCGGGCGGGAGTTGGGCGGCTTCACGGCTGCTTCCCTGTGGAACATTGCACTCACACAGCGCCAGTATAATGAAATAAAGTCATATTATAAATGAGTGAGATGCATGAGTTAGTACCAAAGGAGGGTTAAGTCTCATTTATGTGGAATAATGTCAGAAATTAATGTACAAAAAAACTAACAAAGCCTTCACTTTTTAAAATGAAACAATTATCAGCAATATTTCCAGTATGGTTGTCACTTAAATCAAGGATGAGCTCCAGGGAAAACTCTGGAAGATTTTCTCCCAGGCACTTGTAGACACTTCATCCGGATTCTGTGTCTGTTTACAGATGTGGATGTGAGCTCAGGGTTTAGAGAAGCTATATGGAAATAGAGGATGAGGGTTTAGTGATGCAAGGCAAACCTTAAGCCCCCCCAGTGCACTCCCGTGTATCAGACTTCAATGACCGCAGCCCTGTGGAGCACAACGGTATGCCTCAATATGTATGGAAATGAGAGGGAATCATGCTAACGTGTGTTCAGTCTCTTTAAACATGCTAATGGTGTCATTACACATTCAGCCCTGCATCAGCTCTCCCAACACCCCCCCTCATCAGAACCTCTGCTGTCTTTCTGTCTTTTTTCCTGACCTGGAACAGATGTGGTTTTAATTATGCAAAGAAATATACGTAGACCGAGTCCGATCCACTCGACTGAGCTCCTCTCTGCACCCTTTCCCTTCACTTCCCTATCCCCTCTGCATCCATCCTTCGCTAACTCTACCCGAAACCTCCCTCCCTCTTCTCCTCTTTTAAAGTTGGGGATTGAAGGACTCGATTTCAAAACCGCACACGTCTCAGTGACTCAAGTGAGGGGTTTGTTCCGCTGCCACACTTCCGTTCACAAATGCTCTGGCTTGGGGAGGAGGGAGGAGAGAGGAGGGAGAAATCCCTGTTAATCTAGTGAATCTGGCTCTCTCCGCCTCTTTTGTTCACTGTTACTGGGACTCTGGTGCATTGATCTCTAGGGAAGCATGTAGGGTGGGTGTGTGGGGTTTGGGGTTGGGTGAGAAGGAGGTTTGTTTAACAATTCAGTCTTCATGCATTGAAGGAGTCTAACACCCCTCCTTTCTTAGTGACAAAATGTGAATGATCACAATGTGTGCTTTATTTTGCTATAAGAGATGACCATGTTGACATACATTGCTAAACTAGTGTAGGAAAAAAGGACTACGAGAGCATTAGACCTTTGATTTCAATAAGAGGAGGCTGGCATTTCTGTCACATGGGCCCCTTACACCTGTATCAAATTGAAGATATTTTTACTGACGGAAATCCAGGTCAAAAATGTGTCAAGTTGTTATCTTTAGAAAGTAATTTATTGCTCTAATTGCACTAAAGCTAAATACAGGAGGTCATTCAAATGACTAAGGAATACATGTAGTGTCAGTCCATCAAAACTGTGGGCTCCTTTGTATTGACACATTTTCACATTTTGTATTCCTTAACAGACTTTTCTCCAGTTGCCTGTTTCCCTGAAGTGGGCATACGGTGCACTTGGCATGCACACATGCTGTGGCGGGGGACGCTTGTTTTGTTGATCTGGGTTTAAAGAAAATGACCACACAGAGCAGATTTGGCCATTAGCTCAGCAAGGCCCTGTAATCACTATAAGTTGTTTCCCTTTTTTTCTTGCAGTTCATTATTGAACAAACAATCTGTGGGGAGAAAAGCTTGTGTAGCTGCCATCTTCTTTCTCCCTCGTTTTATTTCTCTCTGCTAGGCTGCACTTTGGAAAGTATTGATTTTGGTAGCTTGAAAATAACAAACCGGAGACCTTCCAAGTGGGGTGATAAACAGGCTCTGTAAAAAGAAAAAAAATTAAGAAAGCACAAATGAAGTGTGTGGCCAAAACTAATAATCAGCCACTGTATATGCTAAAAATCAGTCAGCTAGAGTTAATCACTGTGTGCCATCCTCTATCTTTTGGTAGCTGGAAAAAAGCACCTGGATAGTAGGTGAGGACGATGTGTCGTAAAGACCTTCAAACCCACAGCAGGGTAAATATGAGTCACCCAACAGACCTCAGTTATTGGCCAGTAAAATAAAGTCTAAGTGTGATGTGTGGCACTGATTGTAACGCTGTGTTCATACTGATGGAGAATAACACACCTCAAATAAACTCAGTTGATTGTGTGTTTATGCATGCAGATTAAGTACCAATACAAATGGACATGCATCAACATTTGTACACCAAGCATTATCATTATATTCAGTGATTCTACAAATGTTACAGTATCAGGGTTCCCACGCTTGCCTTGACATTTTTTTCCATGCTACCTCCTGATTTTCCAGGTACCATATTAAGTGATGATCTATAGGCCCCTAAAGCTTTCCGCCCCCATCCGCGCCCCCCTCCCCTCACACACACAACTCCCTAGGACACCTGACTACTTACTTGATTTAAAAGATGTGCCAGTCAAGTCTACATTGTAAATGCTTAGATATGTCTTATTGATACAATCAATGCATGAAATAATGCAACAAGCTGTAGATGAACAACAATTTATTGAACTGAAACTTTGAAACACATGAGCACTGGGATTGATATATGCTCTCTCTTCCACTCCTCTCCTATCTCATCCTGTCCTCTTCTCTCCACACCTCCCCTCTTGTCCCCAGTGAGATGATAGTTAACTGTTCATGAACTTGTCATGAAAAGTTCATGAAATATTAGTGAACCATATTCATGAACAGCTCATAAACAACTCATAAACAGCTCATAACAAAGTTGATGAACTGTTCATGAAAGTGACATGAACATTAAATGGCACTAGGGCAGTTCATGAACTACTCATGAAACTCCTGTGCTGGAATGGTTCATGAACAATTCATGGAATATGGTTTTAGGCAGGTTCATGAACAATTCATGAAATGGAGTTTTCAGTGAATGTGTAGGGATATTCAACCAATAACATTTCAAGAATTGTTCATGACAACTTCATGAACCATTCATGAACAGTTCATACCCAGTCACTGAATATAATTCAATGGCTGGCTATGAACTGTTCATGAACTGTTCATGAACCATTGACTGTGGGTCAATTGGCAACCATAGAAAACAACAATTATGTCAATCACAATGGAACTTTACTCAAATTAACAAACAAACAAACATGTATACAGGTGGAGCACTACAATTAATCCTATCACTATTTGAAGCAGTTCTTGACACTCAGCTGCACAACATTTTTTGTTACGGGTCCCAAAAGCTTGGGTACCACAGCAACAATAAATGATTTCTGTAGAAAACAGAAAAGTGCAGCAGCAATAATTATACACAGGATCCGGTTGATCGTCTGGAATGCTTGTTATTCAAAATTCAAAGTACACAGTTACATTCAAATAGCTGCACTTTACAAACATCACATTTCTCCATTTAAGTTATCTGTCTGTCACAGTCAATTACGGTATCTCAAGGAGAAATTCAACATAGTCAATATAAATTATTACATTACATTGCATTTAGCTGACGCTTTTATCTAAAGCGACTTACAATAAGTGCGTTCAACCAACAAAATACAAACTTGAAGAAAACAGAATCATATAAGTACATCAGGTTTCATAGAGCAAAAACATTTCAAGTGCTACTCAACTGGCTTTAGGTAAGCCAGTCCATAAGTGCTTTGTTAATAGTTCTATTGCTCGAAGTGGAGTCGAAAGAGATGAGTTTTCAGTCTGCGCCGGAAGATGTGTAAGCTATCTGCTGTCCTGATGTCAATGGGGAGCTCATTCCACCATTTTGGAGCCAGGATAGCAAACCCACGTGTTTTTGCTGATGGGAACTTGGGTCCCCTTCGCAGCGAGGGTGCAGCGAGCCGTTTGGTTGATGCAGAGCGGAGTGCACGTGCTGGGGTGTACGGCTTAACCATGTCCTGGATGTAGGAAGGGCCAGATCCATTCGCAGCATGGTACGCAAGTACCATTGTCTTGAAGTGGATTCTAGCAGTTACTGGAAGCCAGTGGAGGGAGCGGAGGAGCGGCGTGGTGTGGGAGAATTTAGGAAGGTTGAAGACCAGACGAGCCGCTGCATTCTGGATGAGCTGCAGGTCGGATGGCACATGCAGGTAGACCAGCCAGGAGGGAGTTGCAGTAGTTTAGGCGTGAGATGATGAGAGCCTGGACCAGAACCTGCGTGGCTTTCTGGGTCAGCTGGGGACGCATCCTCCTGATGTTGTAAAGCGTGTATCTGCAGCAGCGGGTTGTAGCAGCTATGTTTGCAGTGAAGGACAGGTTGTTATCTATAAACACATAACGCTATCAAATAATACTTTCTATCAATATATCTATCTTTACCAAATATAACATATTATGGAGATCACAAAAATACACTGTCAATGTTAATAAACAAAAAACATCGATCATTTTCATCATGTACTGACCTGTAGAAAACAGAAAAGTGGAGCAGCAATAATTATACACAGGAACTGGTTGATCGTCTGGATTGCTTCTGAGGAGGGGGCGGAAGTGTCCCCCCTAAGGTAACCCAGATGTCACCGCTCACCTGCCAAAGGTTCCACCTTGGCGCTACTTACTCGTACTGCTTCTCAAACAGTACAGATAAACCATAAAATGATATGAATGTCACCAAAATAAATACAGATAATGTTCAGTTTCAAATTCACTATTGTTCTGTTTTAAGATTAAAAGTTTTAAAAAAGAAAGAAATGTTCAAATAGTAGATGAATATTCAAGAGGTCTTTAAAAACATCACACTGATCATCAAAAGTTCATAAAATGCTCATGAATATTCCAAAATATTCTGAACTTGCCACAATCATCCAAAATTCATGAAATGCTCATAGTCATGAAAAGTTCATGAAATACTCATGCACACTTTTTGGGGTTTTAATTATAATGTTGTGATTGGCTGGATCATGAAAAGTTCATAAATTGCTCATAAAAGTCTGTCATGAGCAAAACAGGAACTTTATGTGAATGAACAATGTTCATAAACATTTCATGAACTGCTCTTTAAAATGGTTCATGAGCATTTTAAGAATTTTGGTTCATGAACATGACAAGTGAACATATAATGAGTTGTTCATGAATGTTTCATGAGTGCTCATGAACAGCTCATAAAGTCATGAACTCCATCTCGCAGGGGGTGTCCGCTCCTGTCTTCTCTTCCTACTCTTCTCAACTCCTCTCCACTCTTCTCCCTTTTCCTCTGTCATCCTCTACTCTCTTATGCTCCTCTTCTTCTCCTCTTTCATCTTCGCCCCTCTTCTCTTCCTCCTCCCTCTTCCTTATGTTTCCTTATTGCTTTAACTTATTGACAGACTCTTGCAGCTCTTTCAGGGCTTTGTCTAGAGCTGCCACCTCTTCCTTTTTTATCAGCAACCCCTTTCCGATAGGCATTTGATTTTGACAGCAGTGTAAAATTGTGCTTCTTCTCTGCCATAACTGCCATTTCATGTGCTTCTTTCTCCATTGTTTCAGCGCTAGTCATTACTTTTTGCCACTTTGTTTTCACTTTCTGGATTTCCTGGGAGAGCTCCTTTCTTTTCTTCTCTTTAGTGGTTTGCTCTCTCAACTTCTTCTGGTCTTCCAGATACATCTCATATCTTGTCCTTGCTCCTCTGCAGTGTTGCTTGAGGTCTTTTGGAAGAGCTCCATCTGTGTGCCCAGCCATTGCATCGTGGACCAAGCGCATTGCTATTAGCGTCTTCTCCTGTAGGTTTTCAACAAGCATATCCTTGTTAACAGAGTACCCCCTTTCTACTGCAGCTTGTCCATGAGACAGCGTGAAGAGACATTGCATGATGTTCCACAGTTCTGCATACTCTTCTTTGCCACTGAGATATCTTCCGAAGAATTCATCAAGTCTGCAGCTGTAAACAAATTCTTGGAACTCTGCTTTGTGGTTTGTGTTGACATTGAGTGAGAATGCTTTATACTGAGAAAGGACTTTGTCACACTCTGTGGCAGGGCACCATCCAGCATTGAGGAGAACCTGAAGGAGTTTCTCAAACATTGCTGTTGTACTTTCGGTTTCTGTCACAATCATCACAGGGTCAAGGGACCTCATATGCCGCACAGCTGGATACATGAGAGGACTTCTCTCCATCATTTTCTTGCAGGTCATTGCGAGTAAGGAGACACATTCTTTTTTGAACTCCACGATTTTCACTGGATTTTTTTTTTTTGTGCAGTTAAACATACTGTATGTTTAACTGCACAAAGTAGCTTTTTGTTATCTGTTTTCAAACTAATGTATGGATTGATAAACACATGAATATGCACATACTGTACTGACACACAGACTCACCAGACTCTTGCCAGTCCGTTTCTATTAATGGTAATCAGCAGGGCAATGATGACAGAACTGTGTCTGTGGCTTACTTACTGATGGCTGATGGCCATGCTCTCTGACAGCTGTCAGACGCCATGACTACACTGCCAGGGCCCTCCTTAGGACTTATTTCAGCTCAGCGCATCAGCTGCAACAGCACATCACACACAAACTTGTTGATTATCAGCATCATCGGGGCCGGCGTGGAAAGACTTCTCTGACCGCCTGTCTGCTAATGACAGCCACCATGATGGTGGATGGTGGAAAGAGGACACAGTCTGTCACTTTGATTCATCCAACAGCAGCTCCAACTGGGTGGCTCCGCGCCAAACTCTCGACAGTTGCTATATCCTCTCCTAAATGACATTTAAAGTGTGAAGCAATGGCTGTCCTTGTGGCTCAGTCACCCCAGGCAGGGCCCCGGACATGAGAGCCGAACCCTGCGCCAAGTTTTGCATTGAGGTCACAAACCCGCAAGCAAGTTCTCCTCACTCAGATGCTCTAACTCAACTCGCTGGCATGATTGCATCTGAGTAAAGTGACCTTCAAGATGGATGTTGCCAATGATCTGATGTACGCCTGACTCCGATTTTCATCCTGGTCTGATTTATTTAGTTTGTTTATTTTTCTTCTCTGATGCTTTATTTATATGCCCCTCTTGGCATGTACACATATATTTATTCTGTACATTTTGTGAAAGCTTAAGGTAATGCCCTTAATTACCCTTGATGTACAATTTGACATGTATAAGAACTGAAGGGTAGGAGAAGAACAATTGAGATTTCTTTGTGGATGTAAATAATACATTTTAATTAACATTGACATTTTGTTACTGCATTTCTATTTGTATATATACTTGTATATTTATAATAGTGTTACTTCATAGTCAATGGTAATTTTCAACTACTTAATATTGTATAATTGACAAATAAAAGGATGAATTGCAATCAGTTTACCAGAAAGTCTGTACTGCAGGAAGCAGGATGAGAGCTGCCTGCAGACAAAAACAACACAGGAACAAGACGTAACAACTTGAAGCACGACCCTAGATAGCACATTCAGTTATGTTTAATGGCTTGATCTCAGATGGGAGAGAATTCTAGATATCTGCAAGGTAGACTGACACATAATTACCAAGAAGAGCTTATATTAAGTGCATTTTAACTTTTGTTCACTCCCACTTACAGATTCCAGACCTGAACTTTGAAAGTGCATACTTTTCAACAGCCTATAATCAGCAGAACACATTAGAATAGCTTAAAATAGCTCAAATCAGAGAGACTCAGTCGAGTGTTCTCTTTGTAATAAATTATTACAAGTGTAAAACAAGAGCAATGTAGATGTAAAACAATATTGGATGAATTAGACACTAAAGCTCGTGATCATGTTGCCAAACATGTTACCAAATGGAAAGCTAACCAAATATAGCATCATGCACTTGTGGTGCATTGTTGGCTGAAAGCACCCTGAGACTCATACACTGGGACACTTGAAAATAGCTGTTCAAAGCTAGCAGGCACTACAATTTTATAAAATACCTCTTAACCATGTACTAGATTGAAACCATTATGCACGGTTAGAACCCTCACTAACTCAAACCCCTCTGTCACTCTGTCCACAGTCTATCCGAGAAGTGACAGGCTATGTGTTAGTGGCCCTGAACCAGTTTGACTACCTGCCGTTGGAGAACTTGAGGATCATCCGAGGGAACAAACTGTATGAGGACCGCTACTCCCTCGCAATCTTCCTCAACTACAGACGTGATGGAAACTTCGGATTACGCCAGTTGGGTCTGAAGAACCTCACAGGCGAGTTATTCAATAATTCTATGCCTGCTTAAGTGTCTGTGTTGCATGTTGTGAGAATTTGACTGCCTTTTATAAAAAGTTGTGGCCTGTAAGCTAATGATGGTGCAAATTTACTTTGAATGCAATTATTATCATTTTTAAAGCTTGTTTTTATATGAGATCAAATATCTAACATTCTTTATTTCCATGCCTCCTGGAGTTTGTGTTCATGTTTACCCTATTATTCAGAACCTGCTGGGCCCTCCTAACAGGCTACGACAGCTAATGATGAGATGCTTTTACTCCTAAGGCTACAATCAGATGCTCATAACTGACCAAGGTTCTGTTTTACTCTGAAGCACACTGCCCAGCATGAGTAAAGCAATCTTCTCCAAAACGTGTATGTAATGTTATTTTTTACAATGGATGAGTCAGAAGCAGTCTTTGCAAATGGAGGCCATCCACTCGTCATCAGTGTGGTCGAGTGGAAGCCGACAAGTATTTTGAAAGCTTTTTTGGGGGGGATTTGAATGCTTCACAGACTCTCACCTAACATTTATTATTCACTTCTCTCACTACCGTGTTTCAAATTGCAATCCTTGGAGTTAATGATTTAAAAAAGTTCTTACAGCTGAAATTGTCTGTGATCAGATCCTGCTTGTTTGGGTGTTAGAGAGTTAATCAAAAGTTGCCTAGAAATAGTTTATCTACTCTCTGCTTGATAAACTATGCTGACTAGCAAAATATATTAATGTCGTTTCACACTGATCTAACATTAAGTTGGTAAAGATATCCCATCTTTTCCAAAAACACTATCGGAAAGTACATTGTGCAATTAATACATTTGCCAATGTGCCGGCAGTTGTTTTTTGGCTTCTATCACCTTCAAGCAAGGAAATATGCAGAGAGTCTGTCTCTTCTTCTTCTCCCAACTGGTGCTGTTATCACAACTAACCCTCTCACACTAAGGGATATGATGCTGTGAAAAGACGTTATCTCCTCCGTTGTTTCCAACCATTGCCTATCACTGGAAACAAAGTGTCTGTCATCTGATTTACAACCCTCTCTGCATTCGACCCCAGCCTGTTTCCTCAGAGGTTGGAGCGACAGTGAATGTGATTGCTGATAGATAGCGTACTAAGTAAGAAAACGTTGTGTGGGAGGCTCGGTCTTTCTCTGAACAATAGATCCTTGTTCTGCTAGGTTTTCTGCAGGCACACGGACCTTGAGGTCAGCAAGAAATGAAGCTCTTGACTTGCAAAAAGATGTAGAATATTCTCCAATGCAGGGCTAAGTGGGGCATGCTGGGGCCAGCTCATCATGTGTGCAACACAAGAGCAGAGGTGTTATTCACTCATTTCCAACCACACAGATATTCTGAGTGACTGAAAATAGAGAAAGAATCAATCAGCTAAATAACACTAAGTAGAAAATAAGTCCTGGGGCCTCATTTATAAACGGTGCGTACGCACAAAAGATGGCGTACGCCAGTTTCTACGCACTGTTTGCGATTTATAAAAAACTAACTTGACGGGAAAATGTGCGGTCCTCCACGCAAACTCTAACCCATGCGTACGCACTAAGCACAAAAACGGGAGAGACGAGAAACTGCGACACCGTTGGCAGAAGAGAGAAATATGTGGAAATAATATCATAAATAAAATGTTACCTCTCATTTATCATATATGAAGTATTCATTTTCAAACATTGATTAAAGCCAATCTTAAAATGATTTAACAAACGCCTGTTTGAGACTCCTCAGTGCACACAAAAACATAACTTGGAGAAATAAATAAATACGGAAATGTTATTGATCACCCCTCGATTATGTTCTCTTGTTAAGAAATGTATTCTCATAAATGATGCGGTAAACAGGAGGACAGAATTACTTTAAACTGACGCCGTTTTGCATTTCTATAGCATGGTTTTATATACTATCATGTTTAATCATGTTTTATGCCGTTTGCCAATAGCCTACTTGATAAATCGCTCGTAAACCACAGGAGGTATGGAAACTAAGAACACTATGTGGTAAATTGTACAACACATTAGTTGTATTTCCTTTAACTGGTGGATTATGGTTATATAGTTGCTGATCGACAGCTGGAACACAAACCACCAAATATAAAAACATAATTCAGATCCAGTCGTCATGACTCCACTCCGGAGGGATTCCCTGATCATTTCTTAGAGTTTCTCATCAAGGGGGGGTCTCATGTCCCCGGTACAAACACACTGCCTGAGGAAGGCTATGTGTATTTTTTTTGTCATTAACCTTTTTCGGGCCACTTATTTATTTATTTTGGTGACGATCCGACCTCCATGCTGCTACTCTGGTTCAAACTGCATCCACCAAACAATATGATTTATCTCGACCTCCCCAAAATAACCAAAATCTGACACGGTGTGAGATGTCTTTTGTAGCTGTTCTGTCGTCATTTCCTGCGATCTTCTTCATGCAGTCAGTCAAAATGAATGAATGAATGGGCGTTTCTTTGACTATTTATAGGCAAATACGGGCGTTACGTAAAGCCCGCAAAAGCTGCGCCGCATTTCGAGTTGATTGTGATTTATAAATGGAAACCGGCGTAGGATGTGCCGTACGCAAGTCCTGCGCCGGTACGCAGTCCTTTATGAATCGGAAAGTGTCGGTGCATATGTATTTGCTTTGTCCTATACGTAAGCAACCTTCCCACGCCAATCCTACGCAAGGCTTTATAAATGAGGACCCTGGTCAGTCGTGTTAAGCCCAACTGTTCCAACACTGTTATGTTTTCTTCCCCTTTTACACTTCAGTGCTATCATAACATTAATTATTTTGCTTATTATCTTTTACACATAGGACTGCATGAAAAATGAGTTTTGAATGATTTATTAGGTGGCTCCACAAAGTGCCATGCATTTCCTTGTTGATGGGGAATGTCAGTAAAATGTGCTTTGAAATGAGTTTCACTGCTCATTTCTTTGTGGGGATAGAGCAAGCATATTGGCCTGGTGGCACACAGTAGACTTAAGCTTTTCACCCCATGATGCTGTGGAAGTAATATTGCATAAATGCATTAATAAATAATATAAGCCTTATTGCATATAGGTCAAGGAGACACTGAGGCAACATGAGAAAGACAATGACATTGCACTGGAACGTAAAAGTGCTCTCTGTAGTGAGAGATCACAATTAATTCAGAAAGTAGACTTTATTTCGACTTTTGAGGGAGACACATAGCACTGAGCGTGTGTCTCTGCTGCTTCCAAACCCTCTGGTTAAATAATTCAATTGTCTCTCATTGTTCTCCTCATCTGTTCCTTCCTGAATCCCCCAGAGCTATCCACGACTGTGTGTGCAAAAACAGTGTGTGCTTGTGCTAATGTTCCAACTTGAATTCTCTCTTGCATGTTGCGCCATACTTAGGGAATTACGTTGGTCCAGCACCACTAGCAGTTGTTTGCCAAGCTGGTCCTCTTCATTGTGGTGCCAAGATAAAGCCAGTGCTAAGGGAACCAGGGCTGGACTGTTTGAGAAGCTGCTGTTTGATGTGCTATCCATGGCCTCGAGCCATGAAGTGACGGGGGAAGTTATGCCCAACAGCCATGCTGAATCTGCTCCACTTGATAAATCTGATTGTTTGAGTTTCACCCTGGTTATTTTGTTCCTGTTAACAAGTAGCAAAATATTTCTAATGACACATAGGTCTTGTTATTGGAGGATCCTCTCAATTAATTTCTCACGACATACCAACCAGAAGTCTAAAATGCTACCCTTGGTTCCTAAAAGCTTAGATTCTACCTTGGACCCAGATCAGGTCCAACTTATATAAAGTATAATTGTTACTAGAAGCTTTTACCTGGCTACCTGTCTCTAACTTCTAAATGGATCAAAGCCATATTGCTATCTTCCTTGGCTTCATCATCATTGATATGATGTGTTCCTTTTTTAGGCTTTGGCTTCTCATTGGTTGTTGTCATCATGCTTCTATTCCAGCATATGTTTTCTCTATATGTTTGGGTTTATTAGTTGCAACTTCATTTTTGATAATGTGCATCTTAAGTTACAACAGATTATCCAGAATCCTTCCCAAATGATTGGACCAGTAACAGACCTTAAATACCAACGTATCTATTTATAACAGGAAACATTTCTTGAAGGGACTGTCATATTACTGCACAGTTGCACCTGACAGTTGAAGAAGCTCTGTTTGCTGCTGAGGTATACGATTTAAGTATGTCAGCTTGAACCATCAGGATAGATCCACTACTGTACTGTACATTGAGCAGTACATCAAAACTCTTCCCTTCCTTTAAGTGCTTTAGTGAGGCTGAGGCTGGCTGTCTCATTCATTACAAGGCCTTTGATGTTCCTGTCATATAGGTCCACTGTTCCTTTGCCAGCAGCTCCCAGGATACGTGTAAAATGATCGATATAATCCATAAGGAACATATATAAATGATACCAAATATTAACTACAAAAGGGGCTAATCAAGCGAAGGCTCAGTAAGCGACCCCTTCAGTGCTGAAACCCACCCGTATTTCTACTTGGGTTGAAATTGCCTTAGGATGAAATCAATTTGTCGCTAGTATATTGTAGCATTGCACTTATTGATTTTTCTGGTGCACTCTCTCCGAGCTGTGAATGGACTCTCTGGATTTGAGGGGACTGCAGGATGGAGTGTAGGAGGTCTAAGTCTGAGCAGGGATAGGACTCCCTTCGATGCACCTTTCAATCAAGCTTAGCTAAGTTATCCTCATGAATATGAAATATAAGTCAAGCTTGGAAAAGTTGAGGGATGGTGTGTGTGCACAGGGGTGTGTAGCAATGAATAAGAAATGTAAGACCCTTGGCTTGTGTGTGAAAAGTTTAGTTGAGTTGTTTGTTTGTTTGATATGACTTTGTGAGAAAGACATTTATGTATAAAAAGTGACATTGTGAGGACTTGCCTCCTATCCTAAGACAAAAGCTGGTATGTGAAAGGTTTTTGTTTCAGGATTTTTGTGATCACTGCAAAACATAAGCTTTGACTATTTTTTTTTGTTACCTTTTCTCCCCATAGCCAAGCGAGATAAAGGTTAAACAGAACGGTCTCCTGACATTTTCAAAGTTCCTAATCTGTATTTTGATGCATGCTTCCTGCTTAGGCAAACATTTTCAGCACTTCCGTCTGGATTCACATGAACCCCGGGCAGCTTCTGTGCTTTCACATGGTAATTACAGGCTGCTTCCCTGGCAAAAAAAAAAAACAGCCTCAATAAGGAGCACAACACAGATGAGCTTTCCGAGTTATCGCATTTTACTGCGACCCTCCCCCCTCTTCCCTTCCCTCATCTTATCCAGTATCGTTTAATTTTTTTTTCAGTTTTGTTTTGTGTTGTTGATTAATTTTCCTAACCACCCAACGCCTGCACTGCGTCTGTCCAAAATGAAGCATCCAATCTGAGGCCCCATCTGCTGAATGATCCTCTCTCGTTGCATGCATGTACATAAGCCTGTGTTTTACGCCAAGGCGTTATCCACTCCTTATCCATCTGCTCTCTCTTTATCCACCCTGTTTTTTGTCTTCCTTCAAACGCGTTATCCCTCTTTCCTTGGCTCTGTGACTCTTATCATATTTTAGTTGGCTGTCTTGATTTGTCACATTGATGCTTTTAACACAAATGCATGCAATGTAATTTTGTATGCAACACCTGTTTGAGCACAGTCCTATTGTGTTCTTCAAAGCCCACTGAAATAGTTTGATAGGAAAAACTCAGTGAGTGAAAACCATAACCTGCTGAACATGTCTTGTTCATTGCACAAGGAAGGCAGAGAAAGGACGAGATGGGTTAGAATAAGTTGAAGCGGACTTTTTGGCTCAGTGTGGTTTCCCCAGACAACGGACTGCTGAGAGGGAAACATCAAATTGCTGCCTTCTTCTGATCCCTGAGACTTCCATTCACCCTCTAACTACTAACAGAAGAAAGAGCAATTCAGCCACAGGAGGCAGGCAAGATTGGTTCAGTGCACGTCGCCAGAATTTAGTTGAGCCTCTTGCCTAGCAGCCCACAGACCTTAGGTCTCCTTCAGTTGTGTGTCTAATTGATTACTTTCCATGCAATTACTCTTGTGTCACACTCAATATTTCACCACTCCTGAGAAGGGCAAGAGGGACTTCCTTTTTGAAGGACGACATTCACATTGTCACATTTGTACGCCCCTAATGTGGTTCGTGAGAGGGCCCATGTTAAATTGAAGTCCGTAACGGGCCATCAGTGTTGTTTGGTGCTAATTGATTGCCCTGTAGTACCACTGTGTGACAGAGATAGTTAAACTATTAAGGCCCTGACACACCAAACTGACACCAAAGAACACGTCCCGACCCAATTGTTGTGTCGCCTCACGTCTCCTGTGTCTTGGCCAAAAGGTCGCACTGGAACACACCGCAAAGAATTCAGCCGACGGCCAAGTAGCACGTACGCACTGTGCATGCGTGAGTGGCAATAACTCTCCTTACCAGCAAGCGGCGGTAGTGTGTATTCTTAATTAAAAAGAGGCAACCGGAAGACAGACTGCGTGATATATACAAACAACAAATAGCGTGCGTTCCATTTCCGCTCTCGTCCATCACAGACTGTTTCACAAACGACTTATAATCGAAAAACGATGTATTAACAAGTAGCATTTGGCAAAGGGAAAGGCAGATTGATAATCATCAAATATCTGAATGTTGCTTATACTATTATGGTTGTCTGAATCGATCCTTGGATAGACTCCCATGGCAACCCTGGTCACCTATGTTCATCATCGATGGAATAACATGTTCACCCTTTAGCTCCAATCAACACCTCCTACCATAACCAATACTAATTGATGTTGTATAATTAATGCAATATTTGTCTTACTACATCTTTGCTTCAATATAGTTGAAATTATGCAACAATGAATACTAGCACAAAGAACATCTCACCCCTATAGACAGAAAAATCTAGAAATCTAGAACATGTAGACCTGATGCTGACTACCTTCCAAATTGTAGACATGTCAAATGCTTGTGAATGACACAGCTTCGAGCATTTGACATAAATGGGTTGGTTTTGTTTTAGATGTTAATCAGAAATAAAGAGCTAGAGTACTTATTTCTACTTTGAGCACCATGTATACGTATGTGTATGCATGCAAGCATACTAGCGTGTGAATTCATCAGTACAGCAGCATGCCTAAATGTGTTGTATGTGCCGGTTTCTGATAAATAATGTACATTGCCTTAGCCCGCAATTGCATTATGGACCGACCTAGAAGGACTTAAACTATCCTCACAGTCCACACCAACCCTCCATCTCTGCCTCACCTTTCATCAGCTTGAGAAATATCCAGTCTTGCCTAAAGTTGACTACATTGGCCTTTATTACCAATTTGCCTTCCGAACTGAGCCTCTGCGGCCCGCTGGAAGGGAGAGTCGACTTTCACCTCATTAAAAGTTAAAGTAGGCGTGGAATGAATTTTAATGCCAATTAATTATCAAAACACAGTCCTCTTCCCTCTTACTCCAACAT
>NC_047523.1:19995022-20072522 GCF_902827115.2 Pseudochaenichthys georgianus | reverse complement strand
CCATGGCAGGACAGAGTGCTGGGTGATGAGGTGGAGACTCCTCAGAGCAGCAGCAGTCACCACAGGCTCTTTTATTCTGCTACACCCTGGCTCTTGCTCACTCACACACACACACACATACTATACTATACACACACATACATTTACACACACTCTGAGTATCATCTGTTCTGCAACACTAAACTTGTATTCATCTAAACTTCACTGCAGCAAAATGATCAGCCATCCACTGGACCAGACTCCAGCTGACCTCCAGGGGAACTTTGAAAGTGACTCATTGTTGCGGCTTCAGACTGATTACATCGAATGTGAAAAGATAAAAATGACTGTAAGGCCAAACAGCAGACTGTCAGCTTTAATTTGAGAACATCTTGGATGTAAGTTATCGAATGCCCCCAACGATAACATCTGCAGCTCTTTTTGTTCCCGATTGATCACATTTACATGCACACTCTGGTTATCTCTGTCCTTAGATATACATTGTTGTAACATCATGGTGGTTTGTGATCAGTCTGTTTATGTTCACAACATCCTCACAGGTCTCTGTCATATCTCTGTCACTGACTGGGTTACGGATCATGGCTGCCTGATCTCTGTTGTGTGTTTTATAGCTGTCTTAATGCTTTAGCCTCTCCATTTACTGTACAAATAATACAAAAAAGGACTGAAAAATATAATTTAAAGTAGTGTACACTTTGACTATGCTTTGACCTCTACCAAAAAGGGAGATTGTAATTAATGTGTTGTTTTAATTTCTGTGCGTC
This sequence comes from Pseudochaenichthys georgianus, assembly GCF_902827115.2. Taxonomy (NCBI): domain Eukaryota; kingdom Metazoa; phylum Chordata; class Actinopteri; order Perciformes; family Channichthyidae; genus Pseudochaenichthys; species Pseudochaenichthys georgianus. Next base: position 20,071,758 of record NC_047523.1, on the reverse strand, counting down.
CAATGTGTTGTTGACTGATGGTTGAATCTCATTGGTCTGATCCAACATCCATATCTTGGAGAAATAATGTGGTATAATAATTATAATTGTTAGACCAATGTGACATTGATTTGATTCTGTCAAAGAAAATAAAAACTAATAATTAATCAGAAATATTTGAATATGTTAGTATTTCTTTCAAATACCATGTTGACTTTTAATTCTATTTTTTTATTAAGATATTTTATATTATTTGTAGGATATTACATTTTATGAAATATATTCTTTTTATTTGAAATATATATTGATTTTATTTAGTGCGATAAGCACTTTGAGCTTCATTTAGCACATGAAAGGTTGTGTACAGTTAAAGTCATTGTTATTATCATTGATTGTAATAATGATAATATGATAATGAATACATCAATACGTTCATTTCACAGCATCAGGATAATTGATTAAATGAATGAAAATATTAACTATGTAACATTCATAATATAATGGGTTACATGTATTACACTATGTGTTTACTTCTTTATTTTATGCTGTAGTTTGACTTATTTTAATGGACTTTAAGATGAACAATGTAATGACCATATCAAGTGAAGCATATCAACCACTTATCAAACCCCTCAAACTATTTGACATAAAGAAATATATATATAAAATGACATGTAAATCCATGTCACACATCAACCTGCTTTGAACAAAACGACGACAAGTTTTCATCCGTAGAACGTATTCAGATACAATGTCTTCTCAAATCTCAAAAGCTCTGCTGCCAGTCTTCACTTCAATCTTCTCTGCTTTCTCGAGTATGAGAGTTGAAGCTGCAGACGGGACCGGGCAGTGAATTATTCAGGTGCAGTACACGGCTGGCTAAATGTCGATGAGTAAACAGGAGTCTGAGTCATCAGCCAGCTTCGGATCCTCCTGCTCTGCTCCAGCTCTCTAAGAATGCAGTGAATGACTTCAGCGGTTGTTTACCTCTTGCTAATTTACCCACAGTATTCACAGGGGAAATCAGCGGGGACAAACAACTGCTACTCCAAATTAAATCAATTGTGCGCAGGTGTTCGAGTTTTTCTCCGAGGGTATTTTCTTTTTCAATCAATTAAAGTTGAATTGCAAATTCATCTACACGAGGGTGTATTACATTATTTGTGCACGGTTCATATTTGGAATATTCTCATTTTGCATCTTTGTTAAAGAGGCTGTTTTTGAGAGATCATCAGCTGCTTTTCAAAAGGAAATGAGGACCAAAATGAATCAATTACAGAGATAGTTCAGCTTGTGTAGAACCCTCAACAAGCAGCTACATACAAACATAACTTGCATGACATGTACATAATCTAAAAAAATCAAGAGAAAGATTTGTGATATTGGTGTGCGAAGCTAATTCATACATCTGCACATTGGTGTTGGTACATTCCATTGCTTCATGAGTAAAGTAATAATGGAAAATTGCGTTTTAACATCTGTTTCATCCTCCATTTGTGCGCATCAGATCAGCTTCCATCAAAGTGAAATGGCTGTGCAAATCATACTGAGGCAGGATGTTTTAGCACTGTGTTTGAGTTTTGACGGCCTCTGATCCCCTGGGAGCAGCAGTGTTCTACAGTACGGTGCCTCGGGCGGGCTCATCGAAACCTATTAGAAAACAAAGTGTGAAACTTTGAGCGTGTGACCCCTGAAAACTGCTGACCGGCAGATCAGTGAAGCGTTAAAACTGTGGGCACTAGTTACCATAAACACGAGACCTCAAGGACAATGGCAGAGATATTCTATATCTCTGCTGCAAGCGCCCTCACATCACCGCCCAAACCCTCTGCTGTCTCTCTGTCTCCCCCTCACACACCCACTGCCTCCTAATGAAGCCCACCAGTTGTTTTTTTAGAGGGAAGAGGATGACAGAAAGGCTTACGATGGAGAGAAAGGAGTGGAATTTAAATAAGCAAAAATGTGTGTGTGTGTGTGTGTGTGTGTGTGTGTGTGTGTGTGTGTGTGTGTGTGTGTGTGTGTGTGTGTGTGTGTGTGTGTGTGTGTGTGTGTGTGTGTGTGTGTGTGTGTGTGTGTGTGTGTGTGTGTGTGTGTGTGTGTGTGTGTGTGTGTGTTTTGTACCTGTAGAGAGCTTGAAACAGGTCGTTGGAGCTGACTCCAAAAGCCTTTTCATACTGGTTTCTACCCTCCCTGGAAAAAAGACAATCATATTCATATGACAACATGATACGTGTTATATATATATACAGTATTTTATATATTTTCACACATATGTTTATAATTCGAGTGTACAAATTGTGGGATAGGTATTTCTCAATTCTGCTTCAGCTTTATCTCATCTCCACAGTTCAGGTATGCTATGTTTACACCAATTTGCGGTCTATTTTAAGGTACATTCACATGATTCAGTGGTACATTCCCACACAGAAGAGGGTGTCTTCTTCCTTAAGAAGCATATTAACTGGTAATTGTTTTCAGTTTTGCTCACAAAGGGCTGCTGTCTGTCCACCCTCAGACATACCAATGAGAATAAAATCCATTTAAGCCACTGTTCAAACAGAGAAGGAGGACTACATCCTAAAACATGCAGTTCTCCCAGCCCTACCTGTGTGTGATTTTAATCGTAGCTTACTGATTTAATTGAATAACAAAATTCTTGATTCAAGATTTTCTTATACAAATACATAATTCGACAGGTCCTTTTGAAGATATCTGAAAGGCAAAGCACCTCGAGAGGGAGCAAAGACAATCCCCCACACGAGGGACTAAACAAGAAATGTAAATGGATTGATTGTTTAATATTCTCAAATGTTTGCATTTCCTATTTTGTAACATTGCAATTGACACTGAACATTTTTGGTTGTTCATGACATTGTTTTAGGGGAAATTGCGATCTGACATTTTAAAGCTTAAAACGAAAAACTTGTAATTTAAAAAAAAACATGTGTGACCTGACAGCGTCGGTCAGGTAGTGCCAGCAGAGGTAGATGGTTCTGGAGCTGTACTGGATGGACTGGTAGAGAGACACAGGACTGGAGCGGGTCAGGTACACACTGGCCTGCTCTGTGTTACTGTAGCACACTGAAACAGGTGGGAGAAGAGAGAGAGGAGGAGGGGGCTGAATCAGTGCAGATGTTTTGATCTTTTATGTCCACATTGGAGACAAGGACAATTATAGGGAGGTGGGCACGTTGGTGGGGGAGCAATTGACAATGTATAACACGCATGATAAAATAAATAATGAAGCCTTGAAAAGCAAGAGAGAGAAATAAAACATTCTGGTGATTGACTGTTTTAAGTCAAATCCATTATGTACCTCCATTCATCTGTGAAACAAGTGTGAGGAAAGAGTTTTGCCAGGGTTATTTTTCAAATCGTCTTTTATAATCATTGTAATTACTCAAAGTTTGACCACTTAACTTATTTAGAGGTTGTTACTTGTTAGACTATTGAAGAGTGTGTGTGCTGACCTGGTCCATTGTCCCGGTGTGTGTTGAGGAGCTGCAGGCCGGCGCAGGCAGCCAGCAGCCTCTCTGTGCCGTCCAGACTGGCTCCGATGGCCTGACTGATCTCCTCTGCAGACAGGGGGCGCTCTGCAGCCAGCAGCACATCAAACACCCCCAGCTCACAGGAGGAGAACACTGTCTGAGTCAGAGAGAGACACAGCTAAAGGGGAGTTCATTCATAGTAGAGTGATTCTACAATTTAGGGTACATTCCATGTCCATTGATGTCCATTGATGATAATTATAATTATTCTAACTATTTTCTTCAAAAATATCATATTTTGCCTATTATTGGAAAGCATGATAATATCACACACACATTATGTGCATCCTATGCTTTATTTAGCTTGAAATGTGTCATGATGTTCTTAAATTGTCAGTTTTTGCTATGTCCGTTTTTCAGTTGAGGGTGTCTTAGTTTCAAAATAATGAATAAAAAACATTAAAGTAAATACAAAAAAATTATTTATTTATTTCAAAAGTCTAAATACTAAAGAATAATAATATTTTTTTAATTGATTTCCTCCTTTAAATAATTTAAATATCTTAATATATGAATGTCCGCAAAAGTTCTGTCAACTATGTTACTAACAGACAGGCCCGGTTCCAGAACAAAATGACTAAGGGTGCATCTGAGATTAGAGAGGGTGCAGTGGTAAAGTGCTATTTTTATAAGTGGGGAGTGTACCTAACACCCTCTATGGGGGTCCTCACCTCCTCTGGGGGGGGTCCGGGGGCATGCTCCCCCGGGAAGATTTTTTTTTTAAATATTGAAGTTAAAACCATCAATCTGGTGCACTTTGAGAGCAACATTAGGAGATCTATGGATCTATGTGCTCTTTGCTTGATTCATGCCTTTCCAGTCCCTTATCACGTAGCCTATAAGAGCATGGCGCCAGTTGTAGCCAGTTGTGGTGAAGGCATCTGACTTACTTGAACCGAAATGTCTACATGCATAGCAGAAGATGGCATCTTTTTTACATGAATATTCCAGCCAATCTCTGTTTTGAAACCATGAGCTGCAAAATGAGCGCCTCACCCCACTGTACAGGCGAGTTGGGTACTTTTTTAAATATACTTGGGCAGGCTCTGTTTTGCAGAGGTCCTCTGGCACTTGCGGGCCGCCGAGGGGTGGCAGTGTTTGGGGTAATGAAGACGGCTGTGGCTGCTCCGCCTCTGTGGGCGAGGCGGGCAAAGCAGGCGAGTCGGACAGGAGGACGTTGGTGTCCACGACAGTAATGTAATGTCCCCATGATCGGAACTGTTATTACCTGCAGTAGATGCAGTGTATGCTGGTGATAAGGGCTGGTTGTTTAACCATTTTCTGATGTCCATCACTGACTGCTGTGTAAGCACCTTGCAGATGATGAATGTGCAGCTGCACAGGTCACGCGCACCTGACATAATAATAACGTTACTTACCGTTTAAATTGATCAAATAAATGCAGCAGACAATGCTATTCAACCACAATTACAATTTATTTTAACTATATTCTTCTTCTTATTATTATTATTACTACTATTGTTAGTAAATGTAATATTTTTCACTTTAAATTTTTTTTTTTGTACTCTTCATTTTTCAAATGAGGGTGCATAACGACTCAACTGAGGGTGCAATGCACCCTTATGCACCCCCGTAGAACCGGGCCTGCTAACAGAACTCCCCCTATTAACTCAAAAATGGTTTGTCCCAAAACCATGCCAACCATGATGCCATGTTCCTCTTTGGCAGACATTTTGAACACACTGTGGTGATTGTCCTCTAATTTTTTACAATATTTGATGTGCACATTGTCAATGAGTATATTGACCATCAACAATGTTACATACATTGTTATGGTTTACAATTGCTTAATGATTTTAACTAAATTATATGTTCAAATGTGATGTTAACCTGTTCAAGAAAATGACATGTGGTCATCCAGGCAAGGCCTACCAAATGATGGGTCAAAATAGGGAAATTGTCAACTAGGTTACCCAGTACTGTAATAACTGTAGTAACTTAGTTGACAGGTAACCTAGTTGACAATTTGTATGACATGTAGACATCATTACACATCATTATCAATTGAATTTTGCACTTCTGCCTTGAAATGAACATAGTGCTGATGGTTAATAATGTGTCCAGTCAACTATGTTATTTCCGTCAAATGTTTGACTTTCATTGTCAACTATGTTGCACCTCATTTTTTCAAATTTTAAATATCTAAAATAGTGCTTCTCATATCCTTTATAGTATAATGTATATCTACAAAGGTTGGAGTTTGACATCTCTTAAAACTATCAAAATGACCTGTATGATAGTTTTATAATACAAAATATCCCTATCCTTAATGATAGTGCTGAACATATCACATGACAAAACAAAACTTTAATACAATTATATTTTAATCTTTAAAAAATATTTGGATATATGGTAGAGTATATATAGGAATATAAGAGCCTTTCAAATGTGATTTAACTTGAAGTGCAGGACTTAAGGATCAAGTTTGTCCGTAACATAGTTGACAAACTGAGTAGTGAAAACATCCTTTCCCTTAAAATTAAAATAAATAAATAAATGTTTAAGCTTTGCAACCAGTGGATATGTTACACTGAGGAATATACTAACTTGAACCACTGATTGTTCTATTGAGAAAGAACACTTTTTTGTTGATGTGAAATGCACCCTAAATGATAGAATCAGTCAGTAGATGATCAATAGAGTGCAGTCTGTCTGCAGCAACACTTACCTCCTTGAGCACACATGTGTTTATTGTGATCATTTGTTGTGGTGCTTCATTCAGGTGTACATGCAGGTCACTAACATGCAGAGTAAAGGATTAAATAGACTTAATATTAAAGATGCATTCTAACTGTCGTGTTAGAGTGAGTTTAGCTGCAATCTTGATGTACATCAGTAATGTTTTTAATAAAAGACTGCTGAGCATATTGTACATGTGTGTGCCTTTTCTGATGTATTCATTAACTATAATTATTTCTCTTGTTTTTCTCTAGTTACCATTTACTGAAATACCTTGGAATCCTTCAAATGAAGCTTCATCATCCATTCATTATAGTTTATATAATTATTTTTAAAAATGCATAAAACTGACTAGTGGTTGGTGACAAAGCCTCAATTAGATTAGGGCTGAAATTCATATTCGTTTTGTTCTGTAAAACCAAAATAAAATAAAACTTCAGAATTGAGTCTAAAGATTTTGTTCAAGAATGTTGACAATACATTTCTGTTGATTGACCAATTAAACATTGTTTTGCTTTTATGGAAATACATCACATTGGTGTAACATTAACCTTCAGGAAAAGAATGAGACACTTTGGGTCATTAACTTTAAACTGAGTAAAAGGGAGCTGCATCCCCGTTTGTGACCCATGAAGGGCAGTATGTATGCACTACATGTGTGTGTTACCTTGGAGATGAGGAATCCTTCCATATACTCCAGGATCTTCTTAGGATACATGTCTGCAGCTGGTTTCCCCTCAGATGAAGCCACCTTTTGATTCTCTGCCATGGCCGCAGTTTGGACAGGACTCCCTGAAAACAATTTAAAAATGTCTTCAACATGCAAAGTGAACGTCTCCTGTTGATCAGTCCTGCTCCTGAGGCACTTCAGCAGGTGTGTGGATGCAGTGAAGACAGGCGCAGACTAAAGCAACACAAAGCGCACACCCAGCAGTGAGAGTATGGTTAGGCTAAACCGATTACAGCCAGATGACCCAGATTAGAGCAGGGGCTCAGTCTGCAGTGGACAAAGAAATAACTCTGGCAATACACTACTGCCTTGTTTTCAATATCACTCACACTCACTTGGATCTAGACTTTCACTCAGAAATGCTCACACCAGACGTGTTTTGACACCAAAATGTGGTTGTAGCGCCTGGTAGGGCTGCTCGATTATGGCAAAAATCATAATCTCGATTATTTGGGTCAATAATTGCAATTGCGATTATTAAATACGATTATTCATTGACTTTGAAAACATTCATTTATTGGAGAAAAACATATATATTAAAAAAAAAGTAATAATAATAATAAAAAAATAATCGTTTTATTTCGATTACGTTGTTTTCGTAATCGTTGCAAGCAATAATCAGAAGCTATTGGTACCTGCTCATGTGGATAGTTATGTAAATTGTAAACCCTGTAATGATGCTGTAAAATGTCCTTTTGTTGTTCTGTTTATGCTTCATGTGGAACTACTTGAACAGGTCTCCCTTGGAAAAGAGATCAATGATCTCAATGGGATTTTATCTGTATAAATAAAGGTTTGAAATGAAATGAAATAATCGGAATCGCGATTAAAATACAATTAATTGAGCAGCCCTAGCGCCTGGACTACCAAACCTCTGGGGGGGAGGGAAACCGTGTTTTATAAAAGATGTGCTCTCCATCTCTTCTCCATAAGGCCTGATTGCACCTACACTGAGAGACTAATGGTGGCTTCAGACCTACAGTAATGACACAGGCGGCCATGTCACAGGTCTTGATGAGATTACACACACGCTAATCAGATGGAGTATTAATTATTCATTCACAGTTAATTAAACTAGCAATGTAGAGGGCAGAAAGATACAGTACAACAGCTGGAGTTGTGGAAGTTGTCACCATGTTCCTTCAGGAATTGAGTTTGTATAGAGATAACATTTTCAAGATCTGTTGTGACAGTTTTTAAGTACAAAGTTACAGAGGCAGAAAACTCAAGTTTTCTTTTGACTTTAATATTAACAATGTGTATGCAACGCATTCTCTAGTTTAGATCATGAGAACAAAGTACACATAACAAGAGGGCTTTGCAATGTCGAGTAACAATGTCAATGTAGCAGCATCAACAAAACTGTTGGGACTTTCCTCCCCAGAGCTGAAATATAGCAAAGAACGGTGGATGATTCAGATTCAAGGGCTTTAATGTCAGCTAGTGTAGAAATGGCAATGAAAAGTCCCGACCTCCTCCAACATAGTTATAAATAAAACAATACAAATAACACCAAAAAAATGGCTTCATAAATGTATCCAGCGCTACATTGTGAAGTTAAAAGAAGCAGTTACATCCTAAAGATCATTTAATTTGGTTGCATCATCATATCGCATTTATTATATTAACCCTCACACATTAAAACATATAAAATGAAACTAAAAGAAATCAGTCTTTGAGCTGCTCACCAGCAACACAGACAATACTCAATACTCATTTCAGGCAGCTAACACATCAGGCAGACTGCAGGTCAGCGTAAACATGGAGGAACATTTGTTATGGTCTGGGGAAACTTCACATTTGTAAAGGAGCAGCAGCCTGTAGTCCACGTTAAAGTCTTCCACAACTATGGCAGCAACGAGGTCTGAAAGTGTGTGTGTATTTTCGTAAGTAATATGTGGACAAACTGACCGAACCACATCAAAATAAGGAACACAATTTGTTCTCTGGACTTGTTACTTCCTCAAAATCAATTATATTCATGCACTTGCTCACAGAAAATGGAGGTCAGACTGGTGTTCAATCTACATATAAAGCGGGCTAACGATATTAGTCTTTAATTAAAAAAACGTATTTCCAATGCTCAATGAAATTAATATTGATATGTTTATAATGGTTCCCTAAATTTGAATTAACTTCTATATTATGTATAATGCTTTTAAGAGTCAAAATGTTGATAAAATGTATTTCAAGCTTTACAAAGAATACTTTTTTAGAAACCAAATAGTAAATGTGGTGTTTCATGTATAAAATATGAAGAAAATAAAAAGATAAAAGCATTTCCGTGGAATCCACTTCACCAATTGACATGGCTTACATTTACACGGTATACTCGAATTATGTTTTTTTTTTTTGTCAAGCTTGTTGAACTTCAGCCAAGAATAAATCAATGAACACTGATAATATGAACACTGACAGCAGGACTAGCAGCGCCTGGAGCAGGTCCTGTCTCTGCTGTTGCTGTGTCTCTTGTATCTGTTATGGCTGTGGCTCCTCCTATCTCTGCTCCTGTTGCTGGCCTTGGAGCAGCCTCTGCTGTATCTATGGTGCCTGTGGCTCTTCCCCCTGCTGTAGCTCCTCCCACTGCTGCTGCGGCTCCTGTCCCGGCTGGAGCTGGTGCTCCTGCAGCTGTGGCTGCGCCTCCTGCTGCCGTGGCGACTGACGCCCCTCCTGTGCCGACTGGAGCTCTTCTTGTGACGACTGGAGCTCCTCCTCCTCCTGCTGCTGTGGCTCCGCCTCCTCCGGCCCCGGCTGTTGGAGCTCCTCTCTCTGTGGGGGGGCTCACGGCCCTTCGCTTGTTCCCTACCGTGCTTGCTCCCCACCACCTCCTCCTTTCTTCTCTCTCGCCCTTTCTTCCTGTCCTCCCCTCTCCTCTTCCCTTCTGCGGCTCTTTTCTTCCCTGAAACGTGTGAATGGGCACTTGATTTGGAGCCCTGCTTTTCTTTGCTCTCGCCGGCCTTCACTCCATACACCCTGCTCAGGACCCCCAGCATCAAATCATCGCCGCGGGGATCAGAGGCCTCCTCGCTGGTCACAGGGCCCGCCTCCTCCTGCGTGAGAGGAGACCTTGAGCTTTTCATGCTGCCCTTCTTCATCAGGTTGCAGACCAGTCTCTCCCTCAGCTCCTTCTCACGCCGCTGGAGTTCCAGGGCTCGGTCCTTCTCCACCTCCACCCTCCGCAGCTCCTCCTCCTGCTTGCGTCGGAGGGCCTCCAGCTGATGAAGACGCGTGAGTTCCTCCTTCTGCCGAGCCCGCTCTTTCCGTTCCTGCTCCTCCCGCTCGGCCCGCTCTTTCTCCTGCTCCTGCTGCTTCAGGGCCTGGAGAGGTGGAGGAAACCACAATGAGATAAAAGACACTATTCAAATAAAAAACTAAATTGTCAGCAGAAATCCAAATTTAGGTCGGACACAAAGGGACAAAGCAATGCTCTAAACTACTCTACATGTTACATCATCCAATTGTCATACACAAGCAATTTTCTGCAAAACACAAAATCTCTAATTATTAGAATGTTCTACTCTTGTGAAATCTGGTTATTTGCAAGAAGGTATTAAAACCAGCTAGTGGCAACGAATCACACGTTTTATCTAAATTGTTTATTCGTACATCAACACAAGTGAATTCTTGGCCGTGAGCAGAAACATCTTTAAATGTCGTCTTCATATTTAACTGACAAATATGAGAGTAGAGTCAATTTCAGCTTAAAGAAGCCAGCCTTGGCATCAATAGCACTCTTTAATGAAATACTCAAAAAGAAAAGTTGCACTCAGCGTTTCTGAATATGTATGAGGCCTAGTGAGGTTTCAAACACTAAATCTTAACCTACAGCTTCACATTTGGTTCAAAATAAGTAAAAAAAAAACTACCAGACGATTAAAGAATCACATTTGTAGACATTAACCTAGGTATTGGTATGTTTACACATCCATGTAGCTCTGTATGTATGCGTGTGTATCAGTATTTCCGCCAGACCAGGGCTGAGAGGGCGTCCTCCCGAGAGCGGGGTGCTTGAATTTGGACTTGAGCCGTCCCTTATAGATACTGTCTCTTTACGTTAGTGATCCGGATCATTTGGCTGTTTCGTATCCCAAACGGCTCTTCATGTACCACAGTTTACCACGGAGCCTCAGTTTGGCCGCTGCGAGGCTCTGGTGCTCGCTGCGAGGCTCTGGTGCTCGCTGCGAGGCTCTGGTGCTCCACTAGCACCGCTCATCGCGTCCAAATCGCGCACGTTCCGTGTTGTCCTGTAGCAGGCACCTTCGATGTCGGGGAAACGATCTTCAATACTCCGAAAAGAATCCCACCAGACTCCTTTGTCCCTCCAACAGAGTGATGTCCTTGTCCTTTTTCCTTTTCGTTATTTCAAGCCATAAAAACTCTCGATCTTCTCTCGAATTATTAATATTTTTGGACGCCCTTGGCTCGAGTTCAGGGCGTCCAGAGCTGAATAAGGGCGTCAAATGACGGCAAGACGCCCCCCTGGCGGAAACGCTGGTGTGTATATTCAGAGGTGTATTGTGTATGTGCATGGCGTACCTTGGCCCTGGCCAGCAGCTCAGCGATGAGCCGGATGGACTCCAGGTTGCGCTGAGCCAGCAGCAGCCTCCTCTCCTCCATGGCGATCTTCATCTGCAGCTTCTTCTGCTCCTCTTCCTGCTGCCGCCTCACCTTCTTCATGTTCTTCTTCTCCTCCTTCTCCCGCAGCTTCTGATCTCGCTTTCGTATCCTCTCTTCCTTTCTCCTCTCCTTCTCCTCCTCTTCGTGCTCCTTCTGTTTCCTGTAAAAAATATGAAGTGAACATCTGTGAACATCTGTGATCTATGAATTGTGGTCAAACAGTGGAAATGCATTGTCACTGCTCTTGGTACAGTGTGGGAAAGATTCAAAGCACCGAAAAACCGATTGAGTGTAGTTTGGTTTCAGAGAATGCATAAACATTCGCTGCCCTAAATCACTTTTCCGTGTTGTGCAATATAAGCTCGTTTTTGTCTTCCATCATACCTCTCCTCATCCTTTCGCCGCTCCTCCTCTTCCTTCTCGCGTCGTTTCTGCTCCTCTCTCTGCCTCTCCAGCTCCTGTAACTTCAGCCTCTCCAGGCCCCTCCTCTTCAGGGCCAACTCACTCAGGTGCTTGTTGGTGTCAAAGGCCACCTGAGGAAAACACATGGATAAGGATTAGCAAAATGGTTAATTTTATTCATCAGTAAGTGAAACAACATGTACATTTTCTTGTAAGAATCGCTTTTTATTCTAAGAATTAGACCCTCCAGAAAAACGCGATTATGCGATCGCAGAATTTACCGCATAATCAGCAAAACGGCGCAGATTTTTTTAAAAGGCCACATATTTATCAAAAGGCCGAATAATGCCTGCATTATTCCACACAAAGTTGAGGGGAAAAAAAGTGAACTCGTCTTGGCGTGAAGTGATGATGATGACGCGACGTCATCAGCTCGCGCATCACAGAAGGTAAACAACACCGTAGAGTGAACGTGTGGAGCTCACACGAGAGAGAAAACACCAAGATGAAAAAGTCGAATCCATCTCATTTACCGACGAACATTTCTGCTAAAGACCGGGCAAAGCAGTACCCCGATGTCTTGCACGAAAGTGGGGGGAAACTATTCTGCACCCCGTGCAACTGTGTTGGAGCATAAGAGAAAATCCACGGTGACGACCCACTTTGATTTATTCAAACATTCGACAATGCTTTCTGCTGCTGCGGACAAGAAAGCCAAACGACTCACGTTCACCGAGGCATCGACCTCCACAACCCTTTCGAGGGCTACAAGAAACGAGGTGAGAAGCCTACAAGATTGAAGCTGGTCAGATAACGAATAAGTAAATGAAAACAGAATGAGGCGGAGAAGTGTGTGTGTGTGTGTGTGTGTGTGTGTGTGTGTGTGTGTGTGTGTGTGTGTGTGTGTGTGTGTGTGTGTGTGTGTGTGTGAGAGAGAGAGAATGTGATTAAAATAGCCCAATTGCTTTTACAGTAAATAAACATTGAATGTGTTTAATTGAATAGTAAAGGGGTTTAACGTTAGTGGCAGGTTGTGTGTGAGAGAGAATAAATAAGACAGCCCAATATTTTATTTATTTAGCAACTTTCCCGCATATTTCGCAACTTCCCGCAATTTTAATAACGTTGCTGTAACGTGTCTGTGTTTTGGTCATCCCAGACAGTGATGCAAAATCTAATTTAGTATTGTAGAGAATGGGAATAATACATGTATTTGAGTAACTCTGATAATCCATATTTTACAGCTTGATGATGTAATGTTAAATCACACAATGACAGTGCTTTGTTTAAAGCAGACTTATACAATACTGATCATCAGGCATGGAGAGTCATCGTTGTTTTAAAACAAAGTAAGATAAAGTCCTTGATGTTTTGGCAAAAGCTGTTTACCCTAATTTAGATTTCACAGTGAAGCGTGATGCTGTGGATTAAGAGACCTGGCTCTCCCCATACCCTCATTACCCTTGAAATGATGACGAGGCTTAGATTTTCATTCCACTAAAAGGTCTTAAAGCTGCTATGCGTCTCCCTGAACAACACAATCTAATTGCTGAAATCTGCCTATATGCAAGATCACTGCAGCATTAACATATCCCTCATGGCCAAAACAGAGGTGTGTGGAAGTCTGATAGGCCTACGTGGGTCATTCAGACCAAGAATAGCATTGTGTTATAAGAACTTAACAATCAAAATGGACATTGTTTATGTTACAAAGTAATCTCCCGTCACCAAGTGTGTTGGTATGGCTGACCAACAAACTAACCCTTCAAGTTTTCCCATTTGCTTCATTGAGAAAATAATATAAGTTTTAGATATAGTAATGAACATATTTAGGATATCATATCAAGCTTCATTTTGTGCACATGGTCACGAAGCTCAGTAAGGTATGATATATTGACTATCTCAAAACTGCAAAAGTAAATCAATAATTGAGAAGATAAATAACCATCCCTTTCTGCATAATGTTCTTGTACAGTACTTAACAACCAGCAGAGCCTGCAGTACCTTGATGTTGCAGGCCACGGCCTTCCCATCGTCTCCTTTCAGCATCAGCTTCATGCTGCGCAGGGTGTCCATGGCCTTGGTGAAGCCCCCGTACTCCTGGTACTGGACATAAGCCTCAAAGTTCAGATGACCCCCGAAACTGAACGTGTTGAAGTTCTTGTCCAGCATCTCCTCCCGGTACGGGTCCAGCATGGGGATATCTACATTCCGCACCTAGGATTAAAAAGTGGCATATTGGTCAAATCAAATGTTATTTTTGGCTCAACCTCTAAATATCGATGATGCAACAATATAAAAACACTGATTTGGTCAGTATTCTCAATCAAATGTGTTCAGCAACTCTATCATTTACATCTACAAGCTATCTATAATGACAGTGTGCGAAAAAGTCCCACCGTCCGGGACGTGTTATTTACAATATCGGACAAGTATATCTTTCAATTGACTTGTCCGGCGGACAAGTGATGTTTTTCGCCCGATTTATTGACAAATTATTGATAAATTCAGTTTACAAAAGGCAGAACTCATTCGCAAATTGTACGTGTCCGCCATTGTTCGTTTAGAAATGTTAGTTTCGGTTCTGCTCGTCGATTCCTAAGGAAATGCATCTCGCCGCTTTCTGTACAGTTAGACGGGGGCGGGGCGGGAAGTGTAGCACAGTGGCCGGGTTGGGAAGCAAAACTCGGTTCCGAGTAGGAACAAATAACAATTGTCCGGTCCCGGGATTAATAAGAGTTGTGAGGACAGGAGGCGAGGCCGAGCACGGGGACTGCAGCTCTCTCTCTCTATGCTCCGTATCAGCTGATCGCTGCACGGTGCAGCTCAGCGTCTCTCTCTCTTTCTACACACAGCGGATCCGCTGCCCGTTTAACAGCCTCATCTTTGTCAAACTTTCTTATGTTCTTTCTCTAACACGTAATGAAGGTTATTAAGCGTTTTAGCTCCTGTGTCGTTAATATTGACCACCATTTCCTTTATGAAGTGAAGCAGCCTCCCTGTCTGTGTCCTCGCGCTGTCCTCACATCCCCGGTCCCCCAGACTCGGAGGAGCACAGGGATGTCAGTATTGTTTATGAAGCAGGGTATAGAAAGTACATTATTGAAATGAAAATACTATTTATTTACTTTTACAAACAGTGAGCAGCTGGGCAGCTGCAGCATGTGTATTGCAGGACATGTGTAAGCGTCTTTGAGTTGTAGAAAAGCACTAGGCCTATAGGCTATAAATATAATGTATTATTATTATTATTATTATTATTAGGCCTATGTGTTGGACATGTGTGGTTGGAATCTGTCTCACAGGCAGGTTGCAGTGTAACATCAGAGGACACTGGGCCAATTGTACATTCTCAGACTGCACCACTTGGAACTAACTAAACAATGCAGAGATTATTTTTATATAATTGTATTCAATAACCGTAAGAAATTCAACAGTATGAAGTGATTTGTAAATAGGAATACAGATTTGACTTAATGTTTTCATAAATATATTTTTCTCCCAGTTTGTCATGGGACTTATTTTTACCTTCTCAAAGAACCGGAATCGAGAACCGAAAATAACCGGAATCGAAAAGCAGAACCGGAATCGTTAAAATCCAAACGATACCCAACCCTATGTGTGATGAAGTAAAATCTTACCGCTCACTTACGTTAGCGGTGTCGTAAAAACCGTGGGAAAATGTAAAATACGATGGCGAAGAAGAAGATTCCAGTGGCCCCAATTTTTGTCCATTCTGGACAAGTGAAAAATGTATTCTCTAAAAACCTTTTCTCACACTGAATGAGTTATATTATTTTAGTCAAACAAATCCCCAACAACTTTTTTCCATGAAGCCCTGTGGAACAGCTCATTATTTCAAACAAACAAATAACAACATGTAGATTTCAATGTTCAGGTAAAGTTCCTGTTCAACATAGAACCAGAACATTTCCCACCTTGCCAAATGTCTCAAAGACCGCAATGAGGACCGCTTCAGAGGGCCTGTCTGGGAACGGGCTGTCCTTCTTGCTAAACCATCGGCAAGGAATTCCCTCCATGTGGATGGTGTCAGGCCTCTCCCCCGGCAGAGTCTCATTCATGTCCTTTGCATCGCGGAAGAAGGAGTCCCAGTCATGACGTGTAGGGAAGTCCACTTTGTTCTCTACTGCACGGACCTGAGGAAAGAGGGAGGGGAGGGTCAATATACAGTTTATTAGGAACAATTAAATATATCTGAAAACCTCCCTGCGATGGATTATATTTTAGTTTAAGCCGTTTTAGAGAGGCATTGATTACATTTTATGGGCATTTTGGTGATAATGCCGAGAAGTACTTCTTATATTTAGTCATTGATATAAATGACGTGGGCAAAAATATAAAAAACATCTGTCGGTACAATAAAATGTAACTCAAATGCGCCAAATCTGCAGCCATCAAAATATCCAAGTAAGTACCAGGAACAGACGCTGGGATTAGCAACATAACCAGCAAAGCTTTAAGATGGGCTTTGCGGTCAACAATAATGTCAGCCTTACCTTCAGTACATCAGTAAATCCACTCAGTTTGATGCTCTTTCCATCTAAGCGGGACAACAGGCTCTTGACCACTGTCCTGTTTTCCACCTCGCCCTCAAAACGGATGAAGTCCATGGTGCTCTTGGAGATCCGCAGGGCTGAAAACTGCTCTGGAGCTACCATGGACTTCACCCTCTCCATCACCTCCCAGTTGGAGATGCTCTTGCCTGGTAGCTTGAGCTGGGGCAGGGCCACACTGACGGTCATTTTAGCAATGGGCTTGAGGTACAGGTTGTACTCGGAGGAGAGGCACACTGCCTCTGTAGTGTCATGGACAATGGTGGTCATTGTGGCTGACATAGTGGAGAAAGCTGCAGGAAGATGGAGACACAGTGAACACTGTTAGCTCATCATAGGTGCTTTTGAAATAATCATAAATGACTTAACTATTTTTAGTTTATTCACGTAACAAACTAAATCAAGCGAGACAGTGATTTAATATGTAAAAATGATGGTTCTGACTAGTTGATACTAATACAATAACAGAGAGCTTTCCAAACAAAACTCCATTCAAAAAATCAATGTTTATCGGTTAGAATCGGTTATTTTAAATTGTATTAGGTACACATCAAAGTCAGAATGCAGCGCTTAAATGTTATATTAGGCATTTAGTTGCCAATTAATTTCTTTGTATACAGAGGTTAACATATTCTTAGGGTAGATAATCACAGTTCTTTATGTCAGTTATCTTAAGTGATTTGCCTAATCAAATCGTCACGTTTTAAACAACTGTTTAGCTAACATTAAAACCTGTATATATACAGTATGTGCCTAAAACGTAACTAACATGCTATGTGGCTAGGATAGTTACTAACAGCAATAGTGGTGTTAGCTCATGTCAATCTTAGGAAAATATTCTTTGTTTGACCCACTGTGAACGTAACACAAACGCTGGTTGTATGCTAACATGTAAAGGCTGTAAGCTAACTGTCGCTAGCGTTATACTACATCCCACAGGGAGACACACACTATACTAGCTAGCTAGCTGTCGTTAATAATAACAATGTATTGATCATGTTGGACAAGAGATAAACGAATAGCCAAGTGGAATTTGTAGAGGTTAATAGAAAACCAACTTAAATGTGTGTTATTTCTAGCTAACGTTATTTGCAGGCGAGTTAGCTTACAGTCATAAGTAACTATATCCACACAATTACCTTTTGAACAACGCCGGAGAGCGTCAGTTATGAAAGTAGGTTTCACCGCCTCTTGCCCAACATCCGTCAGCTTTAAGGCTAAAAACAAAAACGTACTGATATCGTAATGTAAAAGACTGTTCTATAATACATCCATGGACAAATCATAGACAAACTACATGCCACTTCCGTATGCAGTAAACTAAGACCGTACAAAGAAACAACGAGTCTCAGCATCATAGTGGAGCTATTTCAGAACAGCGACTCCATGTGGAACATGCGCAAAGTACACATCAGGGAAATAATGCATGGCAATACAATTGAATATACAATCATGACAATGTGTTGCATCAAAGTTAATCAGTTTAATTGAAATCACCTGTGTTTATGGTGTGTAAACAATGGGTAACAATGGATTGCATTACTTGAACATGACTATTGTAACCCCTTGAGGTAAATGTGTGATTGTGTCGTATAAATAAACCCATATGCAAACAAATATTTCATATAGTTTAAATAACTCAATCACATTACTTGGAAGACATTTTGTTCTCACTTTGACATTAAATGGCTCTCTGATGATTAGTTCGTTCGTTTTTCAGGGTTGTAAAGTAAAACAATAAATCATGAAAACTCTGACAAGTATGAATACTTTTGTAGACACTGCATGTCACAAGGCGAACAGAAAATCAGGCAGACAGTGAACATTTGTTTACAACTTGATGGTTATTTTGTACTTAGTCACAAGTTAGGCGATGCATGTCATCATGGCTGTGGTGACTGTTAGGGGAAAGTGAGAGACGCGGATAGATTGGACGGATTAGTCCAGCAGCGAACGGCCCCAGGCTCAGAAGTTGGCACAGTTTCCCCTGAAAAGATGGCAGAGGAATTTACATAATAGGCATTACTCCCTTCACTTTGTATGTAGGTCAGTAGCTGCAGTCAGACAGTCTCTCTGCTCCATCCAGATCAGCAGTCATTTAACAGATAGGCTGCCCTAAGGCAAATAGACTGAAATCTACCGTCCCGGGGGAAAAAGCTCATCCCTTCAGTGACTTCTAAGAATCTTGTTTGACGAGTCGACTATACAGCAATACCAGAGATCAGAAAAAATATCAAAAGAGCAGACTCTGACTCAAGAGCTTTTACATTTTTCACAAGCAACCATTTGAATGTAATGACTGCATACATGTAATCCTGCTTTTATATGGCAGATTTGTTCTGGTAAACATGAAGTAGAACTAGGGACTAAGAAACGCTTCTGTCTCACCAGAGCAGATTTGTTATGTACATTGAATACAAATGTACCATCCCTTTCATGATAGCATATGAATATAATTGAACTACTCAATTTTATACTTGTTGTTGCCTCTTATATCCTCGATGACATACTGGGGGATAACATGCTCAACTATGTGGCTTACAGAAAAAAAAAACAAGCTACTCATCATCTGTCAGACTCATATGCCAAATGTAGTGATAAAAATGATAAACACCTTAAATGCAGTTTACTTGGTTGTGAATTTGCATTTAAAAATACATTCTTAACTGAAACATGTCCAGTGCAGGCTCAAAGATCAGATCAACATAAATGATCAATAATCTTGTAAAAGTGTTTCGTCCTTGGTACAGCAAATATTATTGTGTGTAGTGTCACATGGGCAGCTTGCGGACAGGAAGGAGTGGATATACTGTAAATGGGGGAACAGGGGTCATCGGATCATCAATTATTCAGCACCAGCAGACAACAACAATCCCTTGGTGTCCAGCAGGAATGGCAACAAGAAAGCCTGCTTCGATTTGAGTCACGATTCATACTGGTTGAATTAGCATTGACTTCATGTTCCTACACATCATGTGTATTTGTTAAATTGGAACAACAGTAGCATAAAGGGAGAGCACTGACTTTTATGCAAACCAGTACTGCTTTATTTCATTTTCAAGGATGAAACATAAAGACAATATGACAGTGGCTCAGTAACAGTGTATTCACACCACATAATAACTTCACAGTATTTCAAAAAGAAGACGGAACAAGGACCTACAGACCAGACATACACATGATCAGTGCACAGAATAATGTTTTCCCCTATTCATGCATCTGAAAAAGTGACATCAAAGTAGGATACATACATTTCTACAACAAAAGAGTCAGCATTATATTAACATGAAGCCCTATGATTTGAGTACAAATGCTACAAAATACTAAGGGAACATTCTTAAAGACTAGGAATAATCAAATATATGAAAGGATCACATATTTGGGAAAACAGTCAAAAGGTCAACGTGCTCCTCAGCTTAACATACAGTACAGCATATTCTGGTCTGAACTCTTTACTATGAACAGATGATGCAGACATGATTGATGATTGAATGATTGTGTACATGCAGAGCAATACAGGAGGAAGATACAGGCTACTTATTAAATATAAAATCTGCTCCAGAGTGGTAAAGAAGCATCAGGTTGTTTGACTGTGTTTACTGTCAAACTAAGCAGTGCTATGCTGTTTGTCTATGAAAAGACCTGAACAACCTTTCCCCAGATTAGTTTGATGCTT
Organism: Pseudochaenichthys georgianus; assembly: GCF_902827115.2. Lineage (NCBI taxonomy): Eukaryota > Metazoa > Chordata > Actinopteri > Perciformes > Channichthyidae > Pseudochaenichthys > Pseudochaenichthys georgianus. Next base: position 20,051,532 of record NC_047523.1, on the reverse strand, counting down.
TTTTTTGCATGAATTGCTACAAAAAATGATCCTTTCTGATGAAAATAGTAAATGGTAAGAATTGGGAATTTGCAAAAAAAACACTGTCAACTTCTATTAAACACCCATACTGTTAAACTCCCCCACAAAGAAGCAATGTAACAATGAGTCAACCAGACTCAAAGGATTTGAGGTACATTATAGTCAGTAGAAAACCCACATCATGTGCTAACCCTGTGAAACAGTCCTAAAGTGTAACTGATCATTGTCTTCATAGTAATTGGATCCAAGTAAATCCATGGCAGCTTTCTTTTGATGTAAACTATTGATCAGCTGTACGGAAATGTATAATGCAAATTAAATTGTAGTGTATATATACACAGTGCATTATTAATCTAGAAGTGTAACATTTGATCACCCTTTTCTATCATGTACAATATGAACCTATCAGCATGATATCAGACCAATAACATCTGGTTTAGTTTGAGCAGTTTTCTCCCATAATCACAAACCATCTTCAAAGTGACGAGTGCAAACGCGACGGCTGAACATGGCAGTTTGGACATACATTGGAGTTCTCTGGTTACAAATACTAAAATCTGGTACTTAAAAATAAAAAAATTCACATTCTTGAAATGTGTTTTAAAAAATCAGCACCACTCAGGCAAACAAGGTTGAAATATAGGAATGTGTTGTATGAATATATTAATTTCATCTGCACACAAAATAATAGTTTGGATTAGTGTGTTGAATCTGTGTTGAAGTGCTATAACAAAACCCCTCACCATTTGGAGTCAAACTTAAAGTGAAAACGTGATACAATCCTGTTGCATTTGTGTGAACAGTTTTCTAGTGTAAAGTGTAAAAAAAAAAAAAAAAATCATGTTTGCTACCTGCTCTTCAACCGAGCCTAAGAAATAACGAAAAACTAAAACCAAAAAATTCAAAAGGAATTCAAAGAGTAGTTTCTCAATGAATTGTTGTAGCAAATCAAATGCTACATAAACTGTGACCCGCCCTCAGTGATCATCAACCTCGGCCTGATTACTGCAATAAAAACTAAAATAAGTTCGATTTTTAGATAAACATAAAAATACTATAATAATAAAACTTAGTATGTGTGCGGTTAATTTGGTCTAGAAAGGTCTGACCTGTCAGCTTATAAAAGGTGAGTAAACTGTATTTTGTAAATCAACGCACTATATCTCAGAGTTTTGTTACTTTATCCAAACAGGTTGGACAGTGGGCGGGTTCGGATGGGGCTGCTGGCGAGCTCCTCCCCCCTCCCCACCTCCCCCGTGTCCCTGAAGGAGGCGCTGTGGATGATCTGGGCTCGGTGGCGTCCGCGGTGCAGCCGTGCGTTCAGCCGGCTCAGAGACGACTTCCTCTGCATCCCCCCCTTGTTCTTCCCGTTCCCGGCCCCCTCCTCCTCAGCAGGTGGGTTCAGGAGCCGCAGTGGGTTCAGATTGCCCTGAAGGACTCTGGGAAGCCGCCATCCACGTGTTCCACTGTTACCTTTGTTAGTGTTTTCATTGTCCGACTCAGCACCCGGTGAGGTCACCACTCCCTCCTGCTGCAGGTCAGCGGCAATGGGCGGGGCCAAGTACTGGATGGCCCGCCTCCCGCTGTAGTCTCGAGCCTCAGGGTCCGCCTCCCAGTCTGACAGCAACACACGGACCACCTGTCAATCACAGCACATTAAATACACACAGAAGAGGGAATATTAAAGGCTTCCTATCATACTATTTTTAGGCATATATTATGGGTCTCAGATATATAAAAAACATATCTATGAACTGTTTTGCTCAAAATACCAAACAGATCTCCCATCCAGCCATGCCTCATACCCCTCTATTTCAGCCCTCTTACAGAAGTGCTGATTCTGGGTCAGTAGCTTTAAAAAAACAAAAATAATAATAATAATAAGGGGGGGGGGGGGGGGGGGGGGAGCTTATGCAGGAGAATTCTACCGGAAGATACTCAGCTATATGCTGTCGTGATTAAGCACCAAAAACCACATCAAGGATTATTTCTGAAACAGTATGGAGACAGTATGGAGCTCAAATGCTCTTTCTCTTGCGGGTTTACCACAAGGTGAGTTCCTTTTTCTATTTCCTGCTTTTTTACACATACTCTCTCCAGTACAGGTTATCTCTGAGTGTTAGCGATGCTTGCTAATGTAAACAAAGACCATATTACTTCCAAAACACGTCTCGCATTGTTTCTGATAGCGACGTTTCTAGTTTTTAGAGATGTGGGTACGGAGGAAAAGAGAGAGGGTTTAGTTTTCCGACCCTTTGTGAGTTCCCTTACACACCGGGACCAAACATTTATGTATATAAAGGCATCAAAAAGTGCATTTTGCATGATAGGAGACCTTTAAGATACTGAAATGATGATACTTGGTTTACTGGTGTGTACATCTGTGAAACATATCATATGAAACTCATTGTTAATCAAATATGTCAACATTGGGATAGCTCTCTTCTATTCTATTTCTATTTTTCCTTACTTGGTATGGATTGTAGCCATCTACAGTATGTACAACTGACAGATAGAGCACATACAATCATATGCTGCTTCACTAGAGATGTGTATAACATGACACCCCATGACCCCCACCATGATCCACGCAACCCACCTGTGTATGTCCATGCATGGCTGCCAGGTGTAGTGGTGTGTATCCAGCACTCGATCTCACATTTACATTCACAGGTATTGAGTTCTCCTTTGCGAAGGCCAGCAGCTGGGAGAGAAGCTCAGCTTTACCCTGCTTCGCCACCCAGTGGAGGCAGGTGAAGCCCGTCACAAAGTCTCTCTTGGTGACGAGGCTGGGTTCCACAGCGAGGAGGGGCTGCAGGCTCTCCCACAGGCCGTCAGAGGCGCACAGCATCCACTCGTGCTCCAGAGGGTCCAGGGTCACTGAGCCGCAGTCTGACACTGAGGAGAGGATCGATGCAGAGTCTCCTTCGCTCTTTATGGAGTCCCGGATGCGTGAACCTCGGCTGATCAGAGACCTCCGCACCTGCAAAGGGAAGACGATAGAAATTAAAGGGTGCATATACTAAATACAATTATTTGTGTCACCTTTAGATATTAATCCTTCAGAGTTGTAACACTGCAGAATGCTTTTTTGTGATATAAAGAAGGCTTTTGGAAACTTTTTTGCCACTATCCAGTTGGCTCTTCACAGGACCTCGAAGGCATTGTAAATACATGTTTTACAACACTTAAAAACATTTAAAGAGCCACATGCTTTATTGTTATTTGTGGAAGCTTTACAAAAGTAAACCATATGGGAGGGTAATGAACAACTCATCACAGTAAGGTATCAAACAGATGTTAGTAGAATACAATACCTTTTCGACCATAAACAAATGTATAGTTACATTTTGTATTATTGCCTCATGATGATCCCAGAAAAGGAGGTCATAGATCAACAAGCGTAAGAGTTAAGGCAAGCTAGATTACATAACCGTCTCTCTCAGTTACATAAGACAGAAAACTGCTGCTGGAGAGTCATACTTCATGAATATTGCATGTCTGGCTAGCTACTCACCATATGGTGTTTTCTATCAGCTATAAAAGACTGTGGTTTTGGCAATGCTGAAAATTAAGCAGCGGCAGCAAAGGCAGGGGAACCTGCTCAATGCCATCTCTCTATGCCTGGGCACCATTCAGGTTTTGGAGCACACCCAAAGGTGAAACACAGGATGTGACATAGCTGCTTTAGGTGTGTGGCCATACGTGTAATACATTTGAAACAAATGAAAGGAGCATTTCTCTGTTGTATCTCAATATATGTAAGCGTACTTTCTCCCATGCCTAAATTATTAATTGTTTTAACAGCTACCCCCTGTAGAGAGCTTTGTCAAGCTGCCACACTTAAAGTTTGACTTATAATAACAATCTACAGGGAAGCTTTCTTCATGCTAGAAAATAGTTTCCTACCTGAGGAGAACTGCTCATCATCAGCTCTATGAAGTTCCTGCGACTCCCCTTGGGTGTGCTGATATCTCCAACAGGGTCCAGCCCTTCCAAGGTGCTGTCTTCAGAGAGGCAGCTGGTCAGCTGGGCCCGTGTGGACCCTCTGGACACCCTACGTGCCCCTCTCACATGCTGGCTGTGGGACCCCCCATGGTGAGCCAGGTCCAGATCTGCAATCCCAATGACTGGAGCGGACTCCCGCCTCCTCCTGTCCCTCAGCTTCACCTCCCCTCCTCCACCAAAGGTAGGAGTCGATGTGTTGGTCTTAATATTCTGGGAGGGGGCTGCATGTAGCCCCTTGCCATTTGACTGTTTGTCATTGTCCAGGCTGGCAGCCAATGAAGTGGATGCTCCTGTGGAAACATTGGACATTTGTCATTATCATCTGGCTCTGTGTGTTCAAGTTGCCACAAGCAGTTATTGTAGAATTGTGTTTTTTGTCATAAAGGTGTCAGAATTAAAGGAAATAATTTGTCTACAAAATACTATAGTGGGTAATTTAGAGGGCCAATGCCAGACAATACAATCAAAGCAAATAAATAAATAAATAAATAAACACAGTGTTGGTTCGATAAACAAACAAAGGATTTTAAATATAGTTGTGATATTGAAACAATACCATAGATTTTAAAAGGACATGGTGCCTAAGCCTTTTTTGTCATTTGTCATTATCATCCAGCTCTGTGTGTTAAGAGTTTTCTATGGCCACATCTTAAAACTGCATTCACTCTAAAGCAAACTTCCCATTTAAACCCTACAGGCTATTCTTGTAAACTTTTTAATTTTTCAATAGAATGTCAAAATTGAAGGATCTAATCATTTGATTTTGATCATTTCAGTCTTAGCTAGTATGGTTGTTCAGAGAGCCAACGCCAGACAATACAATCTAAGCATACACATAAATAAACATAGGATTTTGAATATACAGGTGCTATCTAAACAAATGAATCATGGACACAAATAATACCATAGATTAGAATAAGACAAGGTGCCTATCCCTCACCTGTTTGGTCTCTGTTGTCAGGGTTCCCGTTGACATAGTTGTTGTCCAATGCCTCACGGATATTCCCGTTGCACTCCGCGTGATCGTGGCCGCCTGTGTCCGCACGCATCACGGACTCCGCGCTGCCTTCAGGGTTCAAACAAACACATTTCACACCGTCTTCCACTTTCACAACCCCCACGCTGTCCACGATGCGTTTCAGCACCTCTCGATCCACCTCTTCCTCTGACTGGTCATTTTGACCAGACGCTGATAGGAAATGATCGATCAGCTCCATCTGTTCGACCCTCCCTCCTCTCTCCATCAGGAACTCCTGCACGGCTTGCTCTGTGCGCTGGGACGCCATCATCCTCCTGGACGACCCGACCAGAGCAGTGCAAAGATAGAGTAACTAAATAAGTTACTCACAGACGTTTAAAAAACAATGCATGTTCATGCTACTGTCATTCACTCAGGCTGACGGTGACGACGGATGACAGCATCTTCTTCTTATTCTCCTCTCCTCCATGGGGAGTGTCAAGCCATGGCAGATAGGGGTCGCACGTAGCTGAAGCAAAACACCAAGGCAAAACGGATGCTGTGTTCACGTGCAGCTCGTTAATTCCGGCTTCCAATACTAGTATAAGCGAACATGTAATGAAAGTTGTAATTTTTGGAATATGCGGTTTGATTTTAGGTTTGATTGAGCTGTGTTGGCAATACAAAGAAGTGGAAGTATAAGAAGGACCCGTTTTGGATGACATACTGACTATTGATTAGACCTAGATTACGTACTTTACTAGAGTAGGCTTATTTTAATTTTATGCCACTTTCTACTTCTACTCAACTACATTTTAGACGGAGGTATTGTAATTTTGTACACAACTTTATCTATCTGACAGTTTTCGTTACTAGAAGTTTTACAAATGCAGTAGCCTACAGTACAAGAGTTTAACATTTTCAATTAACCTTCCATAGAATGTTTAGGCCTACAAGTGATGCGGACATGATGGGTTGCATAAAAACATACACGATTTTGATAGTTAAAGTAATTTGATGTGCTTTTGAAAAAGGTGCAGGTAAATTCTCTAAGGTCGAACCTAATATCTAAAACCTAGATAGTAGTGGTTGCATGAAGTTGTTGCGTTGAAATTGGCTTTACGATTTATCTGATGGTCCCCAACATGCCATCGAAGATGCTGGGGAAATCCAGTTGCGCTGTACCATTATAGAAAAAAGGGGTGGGTGGGGGTGTAAACTGCTTTCAATTAACATTGTTTGGTATTTTTTTCTTACCGTTTACGTGGATTTATATCTTTATATGGGCAGAGTGTTTATTTTTATTTTATATGTTGCCATCATTTATAGACATTTAGCTTTTAAACAAATGAACAGACTATAGTTTTAACCTCATTCCTATCGTGTTTTCAGTAGTGGAGTCTGCTCAGTTGTCGACGACGGTAGACGCAGTGAGGCGGTCCTGATAAGTGTACCAACAAATAAGTCTGTCTTTAGTTAGCTTTGTTGTATTATTTCATAATTTATCAGGGTTACCAACTACTGGGTAGAGTTGTAATGGCTTCATCGGATGTTGCTCGGATGCCGGTTAGTATTTGTCTTCCTTTTGGTTGGTTGTCGGTGCTCTTGACAGTTTCGTAGGGAGTGTCCGGGGCTATCATTAAGTTAGCTCCCGCTAGCCCGATACCTACACGGCTGTTCCAAGTGGCCGATTCACAATAAAGAACCGCACATTTGTAATTCACGTCCACCAACAACCAGAACATCAGGCTTGTTTTTTATTTATTTAATTATTTAACTTTTCTAAGGGGTTCCATGTAGCTTCTTTCAACAAATTGCACCGCAGATGACGCTATGTTGCTAACACTACTCTAGCTTCCCCACAGGGAAAAGTTGATGAACATAGTTGTTAGCAGCTCGGTTAAACATTCCTGTGGTAGGCTACTGTTAATATCGCACCATTGGGGTGCTAAAGCGTTTAGTCATGTTTTAATGGCAGAGTTAATTGTATGTAGTAAGACTTATGCTATGTTGCTCGATAATAGCCACTTAATCTCGTATTTGTTTGACTGGAATTACGTAAATAAACATGCTGTCAATACTTCGGTTGTTCGAAAGTGTGGTGTGGTCAACACCACTTTCGAACAACCGAAGTATCGACAGCATATAGAGTTATCAAAAGTTTTATAATAGGGAATTGTTTTAACGTTAAATTGTACCTACTTTTACCACATTATAACTAGGCCAGTGTTACAGCCCTATGCTTAACCGACTAGTTCAGCCTGGCTCAGGTCAGAGGAGGTCGACGCAGTTTGAGGAAGATGTGGGTGAGAAGAGAGGCGGTCTCTGGGTTTACACTGGAGATACTTGGAGCTTAAAGCTAATGAACAACCCCTCCTGAACCCTTTTTATTTTATGTTTAAGATTCCCATATTATCTGCCAAAATAAATCACCATTGTGTTTGTTTACATGAAATTCTAAACAAAGTATTCAGGAATGCACTGCAGCTACCACTGTTTTTCCGCTGTTCTGTGATCTTGTTCGTGTGTAGCTCTTAGGACCAAGCTACAACTCCAATTCGTCGTGTAACCCTGCTGAATTGATCATTCAATCATTAAACAAATAGTCTCTAACGTTAGAAGATGTATTTACATTAGTTGCCTAGAACAATTCATATGTATTGCGTGCTAAAATTGTAAGATATTGAACAATCAACCTACAAATTGATTATATTTGGTGATTTCATTTGAATGATCTTTCATTAGGGCATTTCCAAATGTATATTACCTATAATGTGGTATGGATAGGTGAAGACATATTGCTAGAATCTGCATTATTGTGCTTCCCTCCAACCAACATTCTAAATTATGAAGCTGATGAACTACGTCTTGCAAATGATCAGTGCCTAAAAAGTTGCACTTCCCTGGGTCATTATTTTGTTCCTTTTTTGAGGGGGAAAATGGCTGCAGTATCTTGATATTAATCTGCCTATTTGTGTAATTTCTTCTTCAGGAGAAAGCAGTCCGGCCCCTGGGCCTGGCTGGCCATGTGGGCTTTGACAGCCTCCCAGACCAGCTTGTCAACAAGTCTATCTGCCAGGGCTTCTGCTTCAATATTCTCTGCATCGGTACGTTGTCATGCACACACAATTACTAAAAACAATACACACACCTTCATTGTAAAAACTGGCAGACAATAAGATTTTTAGGAACATTTAATTTAAAGCAGTTTATTTGAAGTCAAAGTGCTATCACACACTAGTAAATTAGATCTCAACCACAAAGATGAATAACAAAAAATGGCGTCTTATCTTTTCTTGCTCTAGGTGAAACCGGCATCGGGAAGTCTACCCTTATGGATACTCTATTCAACACGAACTTTGAGAACTTTGAGTCGTCCCACTTTGAGCCTCAAGTGAAGCTGCGGGCCCAAACCTACGACCTGCAGGAGAGTAACGTCCGGCTACGCCTCACTGTGGTCAACACTGTGGGCTTCGGGGACCAGATGAATAAACAGGAGAGGTGGGAGGAGGAGTGTGTGCGAGAGGAATATTGACAGACGCTCAAAGGGTTCAATAGTTTTCAGTTAACCCACATTTCTGATCTACCTTTAATGTCTCCCTGTAGCTATCAGCCGGTGGTGGACTACATCGACAAGCAGTTTGAGAGTTATCTTCAGGAGGAGCTTAAAATCAAACGTTCTCTCCACAACTACCACGACTCGCGTGTCCACGCTTGCCTCTACTTTATCTCCCCCTCGGGTCATTCACTCAAATCTCTGGACCTGGTCACCATGAAGAAGCTCGACAGCAAGGTAGGAGAAGGATCACTGTGTGTTTGGAAGGGTCAGACATGGCCATTATTACAGTATACCAAGGCATTGAGAAATCCAGCTGGCACGATTTTGCACATTGCCATACATACAGACATTTTTCTTAGATGTTGTATTTTTGTTTAGTGCCTCAAACACTTGACCAGGGTCAGCCTCTTCCGGGTAGAATCAGCAGCTGAGCTCAGAGACGACATCAAAACTCTGTGCTAAATTGCTCATATTATTATACAATTATGCTATGTGGCACACCTTTTTTTTAATAACTGATATTTAATTAATACATTTTACATAAACATTTAAATAGCTTTTCAATAGTTTCTGCTAATACTACCATGAAAATATTCATTCAACATTGGGGGTGGACAAATTCCAATAAAGAAAGGTGTGTCCAACTTGTTATGTGTAGTAATGTAATGCTGCATTGATCTGGAGTCATTGGGTCACATGACATAATAGCTATTAAAAACCATTAGAACTTTTAAGGAAAAATTGCTGATTTTTCCATTAAAAATATTAACATAAGTATGAAGTACTAAAATCAAATAAAAAGAGGTATGTCTTATTTATTTAGTCAAGCAATTATATATGCAATGGATTTTAAGTGACATGGTCACATAAAATGGAAGCTATTAAATAAGACAAACTAAAATAAAGTCACACATCAATAATACAAATATGTGCCATATAGGATACATTTATTATTCAGCATCATTTTCATAATTATGAGCAAGTTGGCATAGGGATATTTTAATTAGATTAGTTTTGTGTCACTCAAAAGGTAACTTGTTGTTGTTTAAGAGCGAGGGCTTCTTCTGCCTGTCTGTGAAACTGAGACAGAAGACCAAAGTAAATGTCTGCCAAAAATCCAAACTATAACTAAGTGACCCCTCTGAGTTTTTCTTCAGTACTCCATCATCTCCGACGATGTGAAAAAACTAGATCCCGCTCAAGAAACTAGTAGGGGTGATGGATTTTTTTCAAGAGATAAATGCAGGTTTAAGAGGAGGGTACATTGATCTGAAATGTGCCTGCATTTAATGGACTGACTCCAGTGGACATCGACATTTTAAAATGGACTTGTCAATTCGCTCTGCTGCCATCGACCCCCCCCCCCTTAATTGCACATTGTTTAGGAGAGATGTCAATATAAAACGTAAATAATAGGGAATTGTTTTAACGTTAAATTGTACCTACTTTTACCACATTATAACTAGGCCAGTGTTACAGCCCTATGCTTAACCGACTAGTTCAGCCTGGCTCAGGTCAGAGGAGGTCGACGCAGTTTGAGGAAGATGTGGGTGAGAAGGGAGGCGGTCTCTGGGTTTACACTGGAGATACTTGGAGCTTAAAGCTAATGAACAACCCCTCCTGAACCCTTTTTATTTTATGTTTAAGATTCCCATATTATCTGCCCAAATAAATCACCATTGTGTTTGTTTACATGAAATTCTAAACAAAGTATTCAGGAATGCACTGCAGCTACCACTGTTTTTCCGCTGTTCTGTGATCTTGTTTGTGTGTAGCTCTTAGGACCAAGCTACAACTCCAATTCGTCGTGTAACCCTGCTGAATTGATCATTCAATCATTAAACAAAATGGTCTCTAAACGTTTAGAAGATGTATTTACATTAGTTGCCTGTCTGTGAAACTGAGACAGAAGACCAAAGTAAATGTCTGCCAAAAACTATAACTAAGTGACCCCTCTGGGTTTTTTCTCAGTACTCTATCATCGCCGACGATGTGAAAAAACAAGATCCAGCCCAACAAACTAGTAGGGGTGATGGATTTCTTTCAAGAGATAAATGCAGGTTTAACTGGAGAGAGGAGGGTACATTGATCTGAAATGTGCCTGCATTTAATGGACTGACTCCAGTGGACATCGACATTTTAAAGGAGACATGTCATGGCCATTTCCACTGATCATAATTCCATTGTTGAGGTCTACTAGAATAGATTTATATTGTGCAATGTTCCAAACTCACATAGGTTTCTCATACAGCATCTCTAACTGCGTGTATTCACTGAATTTCACTCTCTGCCTTTAACGGCTGGTTGTAGCTCCAATATCTCCAGCCCCCCCCCTCCCTGTGAGCACAGTGTGCTCTGATTGGTCGGGACGTTGTGAATCGCGCTAAGCTCCGTGGAGGTGTGGTTTCCTTGTTTAGCGATACACAGCCAAACTCACCCTGAGCACACACAGAGTCACAGCCGAAGTAAAAACAATAAGTGTGGCTTGATATTGAGTAAGAAAAAGGTTGATAAACGCTGTGAGAATGGGTCTGCAGAGAGAATTCCAACTGTCAGTTATCAGCCTGCAGCCAGGGAGGAGAGATCAGCAGAGCTGCCTGCACTGAGTGTGTGAGGAAGTCCGTGAATTGGTCAATTTGGACCAATCAGCCTGGTCATAGCTCTGGGAGTGGCTACTGGGTGTTCAGACGTCACAATGTCCAGGAAGAACATGAGAAATCTCCAACGAGGCGTTTTGGGGAGGTCTTTTCTGTGTTAGAGTTTTACTCCCTACACGGTGTACTTTGAGGGGTTTTGACTCTGCAGACCGTTTACATGCATAAAAACCTTCACAACACACAAGGGGACGGGTAATAACCGGAAAAGCATGACATGGGACCTTTAAAATTACTCTGCTGCCATAGACCCCCCCCCCCCCCCTTAATTGCACATTGTGTAGGAGAGATGTCAATATAAAAGTAAAGACCTGTATCAGGGACCGTGCTGTGGTCGTTTCTAGACTTTCCTCCAAATGGTTTTTTGGTAGAGCTCCACTATCCAACAGACTAAACCCCTCCCTTCCCTCTTGAAGTGGTCCGAAATTTTCCCATGCTCCCTGTGTGTCGTGACTTTGTGTTTTTTGTGCGCGTGTGTGTTTCACTGCTCTGGAGTGTCAGTAACCCTGGATTTGCATGTGAATGAAGGAGAAAAAGCAGTGGAATGCTGTAATCACACACACACACCACACACACACCACACACACACACACACACAACACACACACACACACACACACACACACACACACACACACACACACATCATACACACACCACACACACACACACACACTCCAGTTGTCCCTTTGTGTCACTGTACAGATACACACAGAAAGAGCCATTTGTTGAATGTGCAGCACTGACAGAGAGACAGTCACTCACTCAGACGACTAAAGGAAAATATCTCCTAGCATTGTTTTTTCTTTCTGTGGGTTTGGGGGGGGGGGGGGGGGGGGGGGTCTGTGGCGCAGAAGCTTGTCTCATGATAACCCAGCCTCTCTTTGGTACGACGAGACGACGGACAGGCAGGAGAGGAATGTGGGACGACTTGGACACAGAGTGGGCTGCGGGGCCAGAAATAACATCGGTGACCTCGGTTTATATAACGCATATCCAAAAGCTTTAAACATCTAGATAAAGTCATTAAAAGCAAAACAGTTGGAATAGTTTTTGTAGAATTTATTATTGTATGTACCAGATTAATGGATGCCTTTGTATCCACATAGTTTCATTCTTTCTTTATCACATCATCATCGTATGTCCTGGCACAATGTTATCAGTGGTTTTCAATAAGTCATTATTACAAAAATATGTTCTATTAAAGGTGTGTTTTGTTCTCTGAATTCTGCGGACTGCTACCGTGTACATGAATGTGTTCCCCCTCTGCTGCAGGTGAACATCATCCCAGTGATCGCCAAAGCGGACACCATCAGTAAGAGCGAGCTGCACAAGTTCAAGATCAAAATCATGAGCGAGCTGGTCAGCAACGGGGTCCAAATATACCAGTTCCCCCTCGACGACGAGACCGTCGCTAAGGTCAACACTACAATGAATGTAAGAAAAGCACATGTTGGCACATATTACACCTCATTAGCTGGGGTCCTTTCCTTATACGGGTTATTGCGAGATAATAACCAAGTATATAAATGTGCTCCTAATTACAATTGGCCTTTTACTTTAAACTGTTGTACCTATTGTCGGTTCAGTTTTTGCAGAAGTATTGTCGATCGAGCCTTGCTATTCGCCTGCTTGCAGTTTATGTTTTAAACGTATAATAAAATCAACTTTTTTTCAGGGTCTTTTGCCTTTTGCGGTAGTGGGCAGCACCGAGGAGGTCAGCGTGGGCAACAAGATGGTGAAGGCTCGTCAGTATCCCTGGGGAGTGGTTCAAGGTGAGATGGATCATTGTTTGTTTCTTTGTCTGACACCTGTCTTTGTTTTGATGAAGCTCTTGCTGTTCATTTTAGCATTAGTTGAATTGAAATCTGCTTGTCGACCTGCATTTGTTTCCCTTCCACAAACACCCTTATCCCATGTAGAAATAAGTATTTCAGGCTCAATACAATAAGCACGTAAGGAAATAACATTACAGTCAATATAGTGGATTGTCTTATCTAGGTCTTTTTCAAAGGATTCTCAAAACACTGTTGAATATCAGCCGGATGTCTAATACTTGTACGTGTCAGTGGAGAATGAGAGTCACTGTGACTTTGTGAAGCTGAGGGAGATGCTCATCTGCGTCAACATGGAGGACCTGAGGGAGCAGACACACACTCGACATTACGAGCTGTACAGACGCTGCAAACTTGAAGAAATGGGATTCCAAGATACCAACCCAGAGTGCAAACCCGTCAGGTGAGTTCACAAACACCTGCGGAGACACAGTACAAACAAATGAACCACTGACAACTGACTGTGTGTTTGTGTGTGTGAGCAGCTTGCAGCAGACCTACGAGGCCAAGCGGCAGGAGTTCCTGGTGGAGCTGCAGAAGAGAGAAGACGAGATGAGGCAGATGTTCGTGCAGAGGGTGAAGGAGAAGGAGTCTGAGCTGAAGGACGCTGAGAGAGAGGTACACAGATACTCTTTATAACCTTGGAATATGGGGACTTAATTTCAAAGCAGTCCAGGAATGTCAGACAAGACGGGTTGGCTTAGTTACACTTATTTGTAGGACAAAACAATGCTGTATGGTTAAAGTACTGTCTTTCAAACCTCGGAAGTTACTTTATTTTCCTTCTTGGAAGCGTTAAGTTTTTGTGTAGTCATTACTTTTTTAAATAATTAAATGCATATCTTATACATTATTTTTCTTTAACAAATATTGGGGAAACAAATGCCATGAGTGTTTCACGATATTAATTCTTCTACTGGATAAAAGCAAAGGAATTGCATTCCAGCCAAAGTAAATCTTTGTACAGTTCACATCTAATTTGTTGAAGTGTGAGAGACCTCGTTATGAGGAAAACAACTTGTTGCATCATTTCTATTTGCTCATTTAATAAGGACATCTAATGAGTTTGCTTGTTCTATTTGGCACCATCAACAATGGAGGCATCTCTGTAACTGGGCCTGTTCTGTGTTTCAGCTGCAAAGTCGCTTTGAGCAGCTGAAGCGTCTCCATGCCGACGAGAAAGCGACTCTGGAGGACAAGAGGAGGAACCTGGACGACGACCTGAGCTCCTTCGGGAAGAGACGAGCGGCCGCCCAGCTGCTGCAGGCCCAGAGCCTCACCGCCAACGGCAAGAAGGACAAGGACCGCAAGAAGTAAGAGGCCTCTCTTATCTGTAGGCAGTGAGGGTAAATATACTTTCTTCAGTTACCTGCTAGTGGAATGAATGTGAGGCAGCCCATCTGTTGTCTACTGCTGTTGACTGAGTGGATTTAAGGTCAAAATGATGTCTTTTCTTTTGGGTTGATCCCCCTGAATGAACTTCTCCTATTTGTTTGTAGTTCAAATGCTTAAAGTGCAAAACAGGCATTTTTTGAAGACATTAAACTGGCTTACAGATTTATTAAATATTGTAAAATAGATTCTCATCACCCTGCATTTTGTTTTCCCTCTTCCAGCTCTGGCTTCATGTGAACACATCGGGATCTGAAGTACACTCCAGTATAACCAGTGACACGCTGGCCACCATCTTTCCAGCCCTTAGTGGCCAGTCTCAAACACTAACCATGCAGGACCCCCCCCACGCGCACACACTGACGCACACACTGACACACACACACACACACACACACACACACACACACACACACACACACACACACACACACACACACACACACACACACCACACACACACACACACACACACACACACACACACACACACACACACACACACACACACACACACACACACACACACACACACACACACACAAGCAGTGTGTGCAGGTTTCTGCCAAAGTGTAATGACTGTACCCATGAATCCTGTGTACACTTTCTTAAATGGTATTTGTAATCTTCTTTGTGGGTTTTATACCTCTGTGTAATATTTTTATTTATCCTTTTGTTTTTATATACAATGTTATTTTCCATATACCTCCCTTACCTTTGATGTTGTACTTGTGCCCTGAATGAGGGACTCTTTAGACAGCCTCCTCCCCTAATGCTGTACATTGATCAAAGGAATTACCAACACTATATTCAAAGGGACCTCTTCACAAACATTTAATCCGTTTTGTATTGCAGTCAGATGATGAGAAAGACGTCTGTCACATGCTTCTTATTTATTATTAAGCCCCTTTCTGACATACACATCATTAGGACATTTGAGTCCATACGTCTAGATAAATGCCACTCTCTTTGCCATGAGTGTATCAGGTCATCAGTAAAGAGAGATAAACAATCACTTAATTATTTCTGCAGCTCCCAGCTGTTCTCCAGCAGTGAAGTGCGAGTAATAGTCCTGTCATGTTTAAAAAGAGCCATCAGTGAATAATTACACCACTGAGACCTTTGATATTCAACAGATTTGTAGCTAAATCCAGCACGGCACCAGAATCCGTGTCGGAAAGGGCTTTAAGTGATCTTTCTCAAAGCTGTTTGAATGCATTCATCATCAGGGGCGCGGGGGGGCATTATAACTCCTTATCCTTTTCCTGTATTATATCCGAGTGTTTTTCTCACATCTCCTTTATGCTCAAACCATGAACACACCAGCATCACAGAACCCTGCGGGAGCAACAGTGATTCTCCTGTTTCCCAGTCTGAGGCTTGGTTTTGTATTCGGTCCATGTTACAGCATATATTTATATACATTGTTTTATTTTGCTCCCATATCTTCTTACTGACACAAACAGTGAAAGTTTGCAATGCAGCCTGAAAAGAGAGACTCATGGGGAAATGCTTTACGTGGAGTCAGTGTTTGTTGACGGGAAGATGCATTTGTGACTATTTTTTATAATGAGACAGGGTTTCACACTGCAAAGCATTTTTCAGTACAGAGTAAACCGCAACAAGTGTGATTTATAAACCAACATTTACTCACAAACATTGCCACTTTATATATTTACACTAGTGCTTGATGTTAGTGCCTTATCTGTGTGAAGCTTACTTACACTTAACTCGTACATCCAGGGAAACACCGATTCCTAACAGAGTAAATCTTGTTTAAGACACATTTGTACTACGCTTATATTTATGGAATAATCAGTATTATTTGGGAGCTTTCTTCTTTTAAATAAATCCTTGTATTTTTGTCATGATACACTCTACTTGTTTGTTTTCATCACACAAAATGACGGTTACAATGTATTGACAAAGTGTATGTATTGTTTTTGAGGACGGTTCATCACAACTATCTTACTTTTGGTATAGAACAGTATTCAGCAAATTACTTTGAAATACTCTCCATGTTTTGCTTTCCCTTCTACCACTCACGGTGGAGGAGGTTGTGATGCCTTACTAGTAAAACTATCAATACCAGAATATAAAAGGTTAACTGCTCTGTATTTAGCTACTTTTCAACAAATGTAGTGAGACTACAAAATGCATTGATGCAATATGCACATTTTTAAAGCTTTCGCTTTATTTTCTCCAGAGGTGGGAAGTAACTAAGTACATTTACTCAAGTACTGTACTTAATTACAATTTTGAGATACTTATACTTTACTGGACTATTTGTATTTTATGTTACTTTGTGCTTATACTCCACTACAATTCAGAGGTAAATCGTGTACTTTTACTCATCTACATGTATTTAATACCTTTAGTTACTTAGTTACTATATTATTAACACTTAAATCTGACTTTAGTTACACCTGTAAATCCACAAACTACCCTGCAGAATACCAAGTCATATAGCTGCTCCTTTACCAGCTTTGATAACACTTTAATGCATACATAATTATAATCAAAACATATCGTATACTATTCTGAAATGGACCCAACTGCACAATGAGTACTTTCACTTTTTTTTAAGTATATTTTTATGCTAATTATTTTATACTTTTACTAGAGTAACCTTTAGAATGCAGGACATTTACTTGTTACGGAGTATTCGTGCACTCTGGTACTTTTACTCAAGTGCAAGATCTGAGTACCTCTCACCTTTTCTCACAAAACACCACTTATAAAACATCTAACTTCAGTGCAGACAGAGAAACCTGTGTACGTGTATTTGTTACAGTGTCTTGGACTCCTGACGTTGGATAGAAGAGGTTCCATCAGACTGCAACGCTTCAGAATTTCTACTACACCTTTCTGGCAATGAAAGGGTGTTATTCTTCCTTCAGGGTATTGATGAATTGAAATGTATCATATCTCTCTACCTGCAGCCATGCAGGACATTGACGGTCTGATCAGAATATGTTTACAGTAGTTCCAGTTTTGAGAGCACAGCACTGAATGATTTGCTATGATGTATATAATATTGAGATAGTAATCATGACTTACAGGATACAAATATCCTCTCAGTGGCAGGAATAGGCTTCCATTCCTCCCCTTTATCAGGGGTAAGAGGACAGAGGATGATCTCAAGCTTCTCTCTCACTCTAAAGGAAGATCCAGGAGACAGCTGAACATCTTCCTGCCAAACATTCGGATGTATTTGAACCCACACTATGGAGCTCCGCACCTCCTGGTAGAGGTCTCGTTTCCTGCAGTATCTTACCCTCCAGCTCTTTGCCCTTCATGTGACTCCCAGCTGGCATACAGACAGGTAGACAGACAGCTCCTGCGTAAAGCTGATCGATTCTCTGCAGGGGCCCGCAGCCCCGTGCTGGGACAGGGTGAGAGGAGGACGCCCTGAGAAGCATTGATTTGGGTCACATGATGAAAGCTATTGAAAATAAATGAGACTTTTCAAGAAAAATATGCTGTGGTGCTCTAATGCTGCAATGCATGGAAATACTGAGTCACATTACATGTAAGCTATTCAAAAGAATCAAGACCTTTCAATGAAAAAACAACAGCTGAATTTAAAAACAATATTTGTAAATAATTAAAAAAATAACTTCATCTAATAAAAAAAGTTGTATGATATTGTATAAGTGTAAACACACACTGTTATCAATTAACAACAGGGGTCACAAACATAAGACCAGCTGTTAAATAAAGCTCTTCTGACCTTAGCTGGCATGTGGGTATATATATTAATACTGCCCATTATGGGCACAAGAAATGTTCACCCATTTATTAATTATATGTTTTAAATTGGAGTGTGGATTCCGTCCTGGTCGTGGAACGACGGATCAGCTTTTTACTCTCGCAAGGATCCTGGAGGGGGCCTGGGAGTACGCTTATCCGGTCTACATGTGTTTTGTAGACTTGGAGAAGGCGTATGACCGGGTTCCCAGGGAGTTACTGTGGGAGGTGCTGCGGGAGTATGGGGTGAGGGGGTCTCTACTCAGGGCCATCCAATCTCTGTACTCCCAAAGCGAGAGCTGTGTCCGGGTCCTCGGCAGTAAGTCGGACCCATTTCCGGTGAGGGTTGGCCTCCGCCAGGGCTGCGCTTTGTCACCAATCCTGTTTGTAATATACATGGATCGGATTTCGAGGCGTAGTCGTGGGGGGGGGGGGTCTGCAGTTCGGTGGACTAAGGATTGCACCACTGCTTTTTGCAGATGATGTGGTTCTGATGGCTTCATCGGTCTGCGACCTTCAGCACTCACTGGATCGGTTCGCAACCGAGTGTGAAGCGGCTGGGATGAGGATCAGCACCTCCAAATCTGAGGCCATGGTTCTCAGCAGGAAACCGATGGACTGTCCACTCCAAGTAGGGAATGAGTCCTTACCCCAAGTGAAGGAGTTCAAGTATCTCGGGGTCTTGTTCTCGAGTGAGGGATCAATGGAGCGTGAGATGGGCCGGAGAATCGGAGCAGCGGGAGCGGTATTGCAGTCGCTTTACCGCACCGTTGTGACGAAAAGGGAGCTGAGCCGGAAGGCAAAGCTCTCTGTCTACCGGGCCATTTTCGTTCCTACCCTCACCTATGGTCATGAAGGATGGGTCATGACCGAAAGAACGAGATCGCGGATACAAGCGGCCGAGATGGGTTTCCTCCGCCGGGTGGCTGGTGTCTCCCTTAGAGATAAGGTGAGAAGTTCGGTCATCAGGGAGGGACTCGGAGTTGAGCCGCTCCTCCTTCGCGTCGAAAGAAGCCAGTTGAGGTGGTTCGGGCACCTAGTTAGGATGCCACCTGGGCGCCTCCCTAGGGAGGTGTTCCAGGCACGTCCAGCTGGGAAGAGACCAAGGGGTAGACCTAGGACCAGGTGGAGGGATTATATCTCTTCGCTGGCCTGGGAGCGCCTTGGGATCCCCCAGTCAGAGCTGGTTGATGTCGCCAGGGAAAAGAAAGTTTGGGGCTCTCTGCTGGAACTGCTACCCCCGCGACCCGACCACGGATAAGCGGGAGAATATGGATGGATGGAAATTGGAGTGTTTCCTATCCCCTAAACCTCCAGGGATGTACACAGTTTAACGCTGGCAACTTCTTATTATGGGAAATACGAAAACGTCTTTTAAAACTACAACTCCCAGTAGAGACGTGCCATATAGAGAACATGTTGCGAAACAGAATAGTCAGCATGTGTAGTTCTGGGGACGGGGTGGGGGAGGGGGGGACGCGGTGGACCCGTTCAAATCCAGTTTTGGACAGTCTGCCCTGGTTCCATCCCATTTCAAGTGCTGTTCGAGAATCAGCGTAACCCTCGGAGCACACTCTCCAATCACAGAGCTTGAGGACTATCACGGGGTTTGTCAAACAGAGCACATGGTGTAGTCCAAACGATAGCTGGGGATTATGGGTAGTGTAGTGTCTTCTGCCATCCTTTACTCCGAAAAAATATTTGTTTCTCCGAATCGAAGGAGAAAAATACAAAAGCATTGCACACAATTTAAACCAATCAATGTTGTGTAATTAACAAGGACAATCTGGTGTTTTTTAGTCGATGAGTAGTGCAGATATCACTGTAAAATCAATCGACAGTAAGGGGAATACTTACTTCCGGGTGTAAAATGCTCCGTTATCCAATGGGAATGGACGCTCACATTGCCTTAAGGGCAGCCGACACAAACGAATGCCGTGCTTCCATGAGCGTCAAATCCCGACGCAGATGGGAATACATTGCAATCAGTTGAAAGCTATTTGCGTCCCTTTATGAAGCTGAAGGAGCCTAGGAGCGTCACAACTGGATGCCACAGACACTGACCAAACGTCGCTCCTGGACACTTACGGCCCGTCCACACAGCGGCGTGCGCTGACGCTTGCCGGCGGGCGTGTCTGAAACTCGACCAACAACCAATCACATGAATCTCCCGCCCCTGACACACAAGCAGCGGTTTGATTGGCTAGAGCTTGTACTGGCATATGATTCGATTGGCTGACGCCTCACCGAGGCGTCAAAAGTTGAACATTGCTCAACTTTTGCAGCGAGCCACGCCAGCTACGCTCCACGTCGCTTCCCACGATGCATTTCGGCTAAAAGTGACGTCACCCCATTCAAAGTGAATGGGGAAGCGTCAACGCACGCCGCTGTGTGGACGGGCCGTTAGGGAGTGAGAGTGTGTTGCTCCGAGGGGCTCCTTATTTTCATCTAAAGTAACAGACAGAGAATCAACACTTTTGAAACAGGGCTGAAACAGAGGGGTTTATGGGATGCTACAATGCATGATCTGTTTGGTATTTGGAACCAAACACTTCAGAGACATGTTTTATATATATCTGAAACCTATAATATATTGTGCAAAATAGTCATTATATACAGTCTTTAATTAACTATTAGTAGAGAATAACGAGTAATAAATATACTTTATAGGGATCCTATTAATATCTAATAATAAAAATAATGAAATTCAATAACATGCTTTAACCACTAGGTGTCCCTTTATATCAGCTGTGCACCGTTATGGTGTAAATACAGCCTATCTACCAATTGGATCAAATATAAAAGTCAGCCGAATTAGTGTTGATACTGCAAGGAGACGTATAGTGTGAAAAATAAATGTAAGATGTTGTTTAATGGCTGATATATTTATGATCCACGTCACGTTTTCAGTTCCTCATGTTTGTCTAGAAGTCTTCTCATCAGGGCTCTATAAATACAGAACTACGGCAGATATGTAATATTTAATGCAGCCGAACCGTGTATTACAATGCTGTTATGTGATGACTTTCAAAGAGAAAAGCAAGCACACTCGGAATAAAGTATTATTTTATTTTGAAAAAATGTTTTCGGTCTGTTTCCGGTATTTGTTAATGGCGATGTGCTGTGAGATGTGAGACTGGAATTGCACAGGGTAAAATAACGTAGGCTATCTTTAGATGCGGATTTTGTTAAACTAATATGTTTAGGCTGTGGACCAACACTACACATTGACGGGGAAGGGGGTAGCAATAAAGATAACACCATTAAACAGTTAGACAACATAACAGAAATAATATCGATAGCAGCGTCCCCAGCAACCACCTTGGTAACAATGAAAACGTCGCGATTTCCTGAAGTAATCTTCGTAATAACTAGCAAACTAAAGATCATGTACATCCACTGCACACATAATCTGAAATAACAACTCATATTTCTCGCATCAAATGACATCAAAACGCATTTTAATGGCCAAACTAACTTTAAAATAGGCATTTTCCACCGAGAATAAAACGAAGTTCGGCCATGTTTTCTTTTTCTGCAGGGAGAAATTTGAAGATCACGTGACATAGACGCCAGCCATCGGAATTAATGGTGAAAAAAAAACGGGGTTTGTCAAACAGAGCACATGGTGTAGTCCAAACGATAGCTGGGGATTCTGGGTAGTGTCTGCCATCCTTTACTCCGAAAAAATATTTGTTTCTCCGAATCGAAGGGGAAAAATACAAAAGCATTGCACACAATTTAAACCAATCAATGTTGTGTAATTAACAAGGATAATCTGGTGTTTTTTAGTCGATGAGTAGTGCAGATATCACTGTGAAATCAATCGACAGTAAGAGGAATACTTACTTCCGGGTGTACAATTCTCCGTTATCCAATGGGAATGGACGCTCACATTGCCTTTAAGGGCAGCCGACACAAACGAATGCCGTGCTTCCATGAGCGTCAAATCCCGCCGCAAATGGGAATACATTGCAATCAGTTGAAAGCTATTTGCGTCCCTTTATGACGCTGAAGGAGCCTAGGAGCGTCACAACTGGACGCCACGGACACTGACCAAACGTCGCTCCTGGACGCTTAGGGAGTGAGAGTGTGTTGCTCGGAGAGATATTTGGTTAAAAAAAACAAGATGGTGCTCTCGGAGGAGATTCAGGTGATAAGGTGGCTTACACAAGCTAACAAATCGTTATGACATCATAAAGTGGTCAAAATCTGAGGGGACACATGTTGCTTTAGGTGACCTTTAAGTCACATGCAAGCTTTTAAAAATGTCAAATTGTTACATTTTAGAAACTGTTAATTTGGTCATTACATGTAAAAGAGGCGTGTCTCCTTTGTCCAGTGTAGTAACAATTATGCTATACATTTGTAGTCACTGGATCACATGAAACGGAAGCTATGTATGTGAAGGTTAGCAGGAGGTATTGGAAACAGCATTGGTTTTGTGTCATTAAAACTGATTTATTGATGGTTCCTAAATGAAACCCTGTGGTTAAGATGGAGAGCTCTGATGTAACCATCCTCTGGCAGCCTGGGAAACTGAGGAAGAAGACCAGAGTGGATGTCTGTCTCCTATCCAACCTGAAACTAGCTTTACCGCAGACCAAGATCGCTGTCATATGTATCCCTGCACTCACACACACTGACTGACACGCGCACACACTGACGCACACACACACACTGACGCACACACACACACACACACACACGCACGCACGCACGCACACACACACACACACACACCACATACCCTTGTCACCTTTTGTAGTCACTCTAAATGCAAATGGAGCTGATCATTGGAGACAGGCCCTGCTGCTGAAGAGATGAGGTTGTCATTTAAGGGGAGTGGTGGCGACGTTGTGAAATTACCAATTACACACCTCGTCCATGCCAGTGTTGGCTTGAGAACACAAGAGAGACAGAGGGAGAGAAGGAGGGGAGAAGATGGAGGCATGATGAAAAGAGTGACAGTGTCAGCTTTATTTATAAAACATACTCTACTAGCTGGTGATGATAATGACAGTAAAACACTTTATCAGACCGCCCTACCTGGAGCGTAGCTCAGAAGGCTTCATAAGCTCATAATGAGCACATTGTGAGTGCAGATAATTATAATTAGAGCAGGATATAATATGATTCTCAGGATTAATCCTCCAAAGGGCAACACTAAAATCCTAATGGGATGTACAGGTAATGTGTTCGTTCTGCATCAGAGTACACAAGCGGGTTTAGCTTCCTGTCACTGCCGGTGTTATCTCCATTACAAAGCTGCAGGTGGATGCAAGAGAAGACACAGACAATCTGCTTTAAAACAAAGGCATTTATTGCGAAAAATGCACTTGACATGAAAAAACAATCAAATCAACCACGGGTCATCGGTACAAGACGATGTATAATGATCACATGGTAGAGCGCGGCATGGCCAGCGCATGACTTCAATGGCACAAAAGGCCTATAAATATTCTGCACAATATAGAATAATATATATACTTTATTTTTTTCTGTTTCCCCTCGCTGTACCGCCGTTTTAAACCCATCTTAGTCATGATGAGGCGTGAGCGTCAACGCCACACCAAACTTTTTTTTTAATAAAGTTCCTTTTTTATGTAAAGAGCTACATACAGAGGCCCCCTCCCCTCGCACACACACGCAAACAGACACTCACACACACAAGTATCCATAGGAACAATTATGGCCGACATCTAATTCAAGATGGCAGGGTGAGTGCTCAGGCTTCCTGGAAGGACAAAAACAGGAAATGCACAGTATTTCGATATCAAATCCGATAAAAAATATATGAGAAATGTTTTGTTTTGTGTTCATGCCCAATGGAAATTACCACTGCTGTTTACAATTTCTACAAGGCGCGACTGTAGATTCTCGAGTGGTATTTACAACCAGAAGCTTTAGGCGAAAGACTAGCTCACATCACACAATTGTGAAACCATAAGTTAAAGATATAAGATGTAAAACAACTACTGTGGTTTAACTTCCTGATGTTTTGACTGTTGTAAACTGTTTTCCTTCTCACAGCATCAACCTCGTGAAAACAAAATAAGACCTTATTGAGGACTTGTGCTTGAGTGAGACCCAGTCAAATGTGTGTCTTCTGTTCAGCGGCATACAAAAAGGATAAGGTAAACCTTGCTCAGGGTTTGTGCAGAGCTGTTCTTGGATCTGCTAGTTTTTGTCACCAAGTGAAAGAAAGCTAATTGTACTGATAAGAAGAAAGTAAGAACAAGTGAAAAGATTGGTCTGCTTGGTGTGAAACTCTGTGAGTGTGTTGGCATTTGTAGGCACTAGGATTTGACTGGCAGCTTTAAAGTCCAATGCTGATATTGTTGGATTGAGGCTTCAAATAACACAACATTGACAGTAAAAGACCTATATTTGACCTCAATTGAAAGCCTAAATAGTCCGGCACACTTCAGAAATATGGTTCAATAAATAGAAAAAAAAATGTATTGAAAAAATATCTAAAGACAAGCTGCTTCGTAGCCATGATTTTAAATGCAAAAGCAATTTTGTCAGATTAGCCCTAGTGTTCAACTGCGTGTGTGTTTGCTCGAGTAGTAGTTCATCTGTTGCTCCAGAAACACATGGATTACCCATACTGCACTGCAAGCAGCCCGTGCTTTAATCGCTTTGTAAGGTTTACTCTGTTTACTTTTCTTCACAGTTTAGTTAGGGTCAAGTTTTTATACCCACAATCCAAAAACAATGTTCAAAAAACAAACTGCCAGCCCCACTTCAAGGTGAACAAGAAAGAAAAAAAACCTAAAATGTGCTTCCCTTTTCTTTATAATTATTATTAACCAATTCATTTTAAAGACCAAAAATAAAGGAGGAAATAAATGCTTGACCATTTATCTGGGATAAAGGTTGGTTAGGGAGAACTAAATGCATTTCAGATTGTATTGTCTCTATTAGGACTTCTGTGTTGTGCTTGTTTGTCTGTGACTCTGTGGAGAGCTTGTAGCAGTGACTACACCATATGACATAAAGGCAGTTCACCAAGAAGTCAAGTGTCCTTAGCCAATGGACGACGAGAAGAGCCAATTAGACATTTGTGTGCTCAGCCAATAAGCTGTGTGCCAGTAAGTGTTTGTGCTTTATTCTGGCCCAGTTTAAAAAACACAGCATGTGAGGAAAACCCTTCATTCATCTGTTCTCTTATTGAGACATGGCCAGTATTATTCACGCACGCACGCACGCGCACACGCACACACACACACACACACACACACACACACACACACACACACACACACACACACACACACACACACACACACACACACACCACACACACACACACACACACACACACACACACACACACACACACACACACACACACACACACACACACACACACACACACACACACACACACACACACACACACACACACACACACACACACACACACACACACACACACACACACACACACACACACACACACACACACACACACACACACACACACACACACACACACACAGCTCTGAGTTTCTGTGCTTCTATCTCCAGAAACAGGGTAACAAGGTAGATGGTTGTGGCTGGATGTAAACTAGACAAGCTCCACACTCAGGACGTAGAAATTCACAAAGCAGACTGACTGTACACTCACTGAAGCCGTACAAAAAGATTGGAGGAAAAGTTGTTGTCAAAGGTTGGCAGTTGTGTGGTGGGAAACTCGACCCTGCCGTCTGATCTCAGGAGTTTCCTCCTCCTGTACATTCTCCAGTGAGCATCGAATCCACACACATTTGGTTTCACAATAGTGCTGCAGTCAGACAAAAACTCTCAACAGTGTGTAAATAAAAGGCAGGAGGAGGAATTGCTTTTAACAAGAATGTATTGATTACTGTAACTTCTTTGTTGGTTTGAGTAGCTTCATAGATTTCATTTCTGTTGTGCCAAAGAGGTTTGTGCTGGCTTAAAGAAAAAGAAGGATTTCACTTGTAGCAATGGAAATCCCGCTTGTCAAATAAATAATAATTGAGTGTGTTAAATACTGTATATGTCGATACTGTATTGGCCCTTTGTTTAAAATATTACCAAGTGCATTCTGTGTGTGTGAAAGAACCTAATCAAGTACAATTCAATTGGTTTTGGTGTAACCTTTTTAGTTTCCTCCTACATTCAGCAAGCCAGTTTAACCCAGTTGTGGGGTGTCTGTAAAGGTCATATTTAAATTTTTAAAAATGGCGGTATAAATGTATATAAAAGAATGAACCACCTATTTCACTTTTTGCTTGTTGCACCTTTTGTTTTGTGACAGATCATCACAGCATGACTAGTTTGGGACAACACAAACATCTATTTCAACATATATATAAAAAAACATAATAATGCTACATGCATCGTTATTAACACATATTGGGTTGGTAAGAAACACATGTGCTTGTTGTCACAAACTAGACAATGATGGTGGACTGTAGGCTCACACTTCGCTCATCACCTGGTGAGAAATCTGCACTTCTCGTAGAAAGCACCGAAGTCAAGTGCTGAGGTCTCAGTGGAAAGAAGAGCTAATGCTTTTTGTGCTAGTGTTTGCTGGTGGGTGATGCTGAGGGGGGGGTCTGTGCTCTCTGAGCCTAGGCCTTCAGTAGTCTTCATCACAGGGCCAAAGACGGGGGGGCCCCTCAATCCAAGTCGAAGCTGGGGCTAGCTTTCCTGTATGTGTGTGTGTGTATATTTAGTTGGACCGCAATTAAATTAAATTATTGAAGGCAATTACTATTGATTATTGTTTGTGCCAGTCTTAAAAAGCTATTAGTTGGAACATTGTATTGTTTTTTATTTTGGAAAAAAACGTGCTGTTCCTTCTCTGATTAAGTTTTCAAATGTTTTACTTATTTAAATTTTTTAATTTTTTTATCTGTGTACATTTAATTTTAATTTAATTTTACTTTGCTATAATCTTATGTTGGTTATTGTTGTTATTGATGGTTATTATTATTAATATTATTATTATTATTATTATCAAAAGAAGTCTCTCTTTCGCATTTTGTGTTTTCTTGAAACCAATTTCGGTCCATCCATCCAGTTGTGTATGTATGTAGAAGACTGTGTATATGTGAGTTTGTGTGTGTGTGGGTGTGTGTGTGTGGGTGGGGGGGGGGTGTGTGTGTTCTCGACTCAGAAACAGGAGCAGTGTCTTTCCGTCCACCTCCTCCCGTTCAGAAGCTCTCTACGAAGCTGCTGGGGAACAGGCCGGTCTTCCCTGTCCTCTGCAGGGTTCCTTTGTACCAGCCGTCCTCCCTCTTCTTGTGGACAAACACCACGTCTCCCTCCCGCAGCTCGATCTCTGCCTCGCTCTGGGGGGGGTAGGGGACCACCACACGAAACCTGCCACACACATACACACACACAAACAAACACACAGATAGTTAGAACACACACAACAGCACATCAACAGAGCAGGTAAGAACGGAGAGTATCAGTATCATAATCAGAAATACTATAACTATCCCAGGAGAAATTGGTTTTCGTAAAAGTTGTTCCATCTTAGAATGAAATAAAATAAAAGAGAAACTAGATGATTTAGAATGTGCAATAAACATATACAACAGATCATATACATATATTTACACTATTTTAAATGTAAAGAAAACATTTCCAATAAAAGAGCATGATATTATATAACATAAAGAGATAAGTGGCAGCTTATTGACTGGCCACAGGCAGGAGTGACTTCCTGTGGTGCTCTAAGGACAGCAGTGTGAATTATGGGTAAAAGGAAATATCGACCCTGGGATTCTCTGGGACCCGTCAAAATGTTTAATGGATTGTGGGAATCACACAACCATGTCTTGCTTACTTTATGAGTAATCCCCTGCATTTCCCAGTATACATTTTGTACCTCAGAGAGGAAACACTTAATTGAAAATGTTAGCAATAGTTTGAGAGATCACTATGATTTTGCTGTGTGTGCCTGCCCACCTCTCTCTGGACAGGGGTTTGGGTTCAGGCCGGAGGACCATCAGGGCGTTGATGGCGCGTGTTGCCGGGGGCGACATGGGGAAGTTGGTGTCCAGGGAACCCGACTTCCTGTGCAGAGGCTCCAGCCCAATGGCCCCCGCCATCTCACTCTCGATAGGACAGGAGCCGGCGCGCCCCTGGGCCACCATGGGACAAGAACCTGAGCGGGCGTGGTGGTGGTGGGGGTGGTGCACGGGGTCGCGGCCGGCCAATGAGGGGTCATGGGTGGGCGGGGAGGAGGGGGGTGAGCGGGATTTCTTCTTGGCTGCCGCCCCCGACAACAGTTTTAATAAACCTCCAGCTTTCCTCTCCTTCTGAGGACAGGCAGCGTGGATGGAGATGAACAGGGGGGGCGGGGGGGGGGGGGAAACACACAGAGATGATGGTGAGATATCAAATACAGGTTTAATGAGAGAAATACAGGTTTCATAAAGCCTATCTTGAAAAGTGACAGCATAGTAATGAAATCTCTGTGTCTGTGTAAACAATAAGAGAAATATTAGTTTTCTCTACATGAGAAAAAACTCCTTACACATTAATCAAAAAACACATTTATGAAACAAATAGAAACCCATTTTCCTGTTAACTCCACCTGACAAAAGGAATCAAACTGGTGATAAAAGTGCCTTTCTTTCATCAGAAGGCAGACAGTAAATAAGGGTGAGCCGGACACTAACGGCCCCTACACACGGCAGCGTGCGTTGAAGCTTGCTAACTGTCTTCTTCACGCTGATGCTTACGTTGGAAGGACACTGAGGACATGCACTTTAGATTAAATACATTGAAAGCAATAATTAAACATGAATACAAATGTGCAG
The DNA here is from genome assembly GCF_902827115.2 of Pseudochaenichthys georgianus. Taxonomy (NCBI): domain Eukaryota; kingdom Metazoa; phylum Chordata; class Actinopteri; order Perciformes; family Channichthyidae; genus Pseudochaenichthys; species Pseudochaenichthys georgianus. The sequence goes on along the minus strand of NC_047523.1, from coordinate 20,022,544 downwards.
GTTATTAGAAAAATTGATTTTATCTGTAATATATACTCCAACTGCTTTGGTTGATTGATACATTGACCAATAATGATAGTTTGCTGTGTTTGCAGAGCGTCCATGTAACTTTCTTACAATAAACAGTGTATCAAATCATCCTAAATCTGAATTAATCACGTTTTATCATGTAGACTTCTCTTGTAGATTATTAATGGGAAATAAGAACAGTGCAAAAGTCCAGATCTGTTGTTTTTTTAACCCTACATGGAAATGTGATGTGGGATTTATCAGCAGAACCATTGGATGTAGGTGAAGCAATAAAGAGGCAGCTTGATCTTTACCTCGTTCTGACCTTCACTCAAAGCTCTGAAATAAGGCATCCATTGTTATGGGAGTAGGAATACAACTCAAGAAAGTATGCTTAATAATATAATGGTCACACAGAATGAATGCCTGCAGGCACAATGCATATTTGAAAAGGCTGGTAGCCGAGCAAAGCGGTAAACTAACGATCCTTCACGCTGATCACATGTGCATCTACTGCGGTGGTCTTAAGAAAGCTATATTGATTATAGGCAGAGTGTTTTTAACGGTACCTTTAAAGGCAGAGTCACGTTTTTCCATTTCTTGTCCCATTCCTGTGTGATTCTGAAAAGGCTGTACAACACTCAGATATGTATAAACAGCTTTGTGTCTTTTGCTGCTTGACCTGATTTACAGTCTCAGCCATGACGAGGGGATCAATACTGAGCATGCCTGAGCGTAATTACATTTTGTGAGGGAAAGATGCATGAAGCCTCCATATCGGCTCTGTCAGCCATCTGCTGCTTTTATACATGGGCTGCTGGAACGAGCATCGTTCTTTTTCCATCCAACACTGTCCTTTCGATGCAGTGATTGAAAGTTGCCATGGCTACGGGGAGTTGCAAATATGAAAGCTAAAAAGCTAAATGGAATTCACAGAATTAAAAATGTTCGGTTCTTAATTGTCTAAAAATGGAAATAGTAAACAATATATAAACTACTTTAGATTAAGATGATAAAAACAGATAAAACAGCATTAGAGAGGAAGATGGTTCCTTTAAATAAATGCAAAGCAACAGGGAGAGTGGAGGAGAGAACAGAAGGAGAGCGTGTGACCTGTTGACCAGAAAACTACTGCAAGGTAAATATATCACACGAGAGAAAACAAATGAAACTCTCTCTTAACAACAAAGCAATATTAAAGCCCCTTGAGGCAAATGTGTTGTCTTTAAAGAAGAAGAAGAATCAACGTATTGTCATTGCGTATTACAGGTACTATGTAACAAAACGGTTTCTCTGCATTTGACCCATCCTAGTGTTAGGAGCAGTGGGCTGCCATTATGAACGGCGCCCGGGGAGCCGTGTAAGGAACGGTGCCTTGCTCAGAGACACCTCGGTAGCACTTGGTCTTTCCGGGACTTGAACTGGTGACCTTCCAGTTGCCAAGCCAAGTCCCTATGGACTTCGCCACCATAAAGAATGGGCTATATAAACAAAATGGCCTTTACTTGACGAGAGAGCTGTTTAAAAAAAAGATATAGGACCCTCTCAGTCAACTAATACATCCTTTTGATCTTAGTCAACTAAGACTTATTAAGTAAAGAAGTATAATTGTGCTTATTTTCATGCTTTTCTATGCTGAATGGCCCATAGAATATACACTTTTATAGCACATCTCTGGTAAGATATAAAGTGTTGCTTCTGCGTGACTCATGGTGGAGACACTTAGTATTAAATATCTGTCTGTTAAACTCATCATCTACTCAAAACAACAATTGTATGAGGGTTAATCTACCAATCATTTCTATAGTCGTTTCTCAGTAGCACTAAGAAACGACACTATGCAGACTTTTCATCATGCCGTGCACCTTGTCAAGGTCTTCAGAAACGTGTTGATGAGTGTGAACACTTCTGACTGTGAAGCTGACGATGGGGCAGACAAAGTCGTCAGTGAGATACTGGAGCTGTGTGTGTGTGTGTGTGTGTGTGTGTGTGTGTGTGTGTGTGTGTGTGTGTGTGTGTGTGTGTGTGTGTGTGTGTGTGTGTGCGTGCGTGCGTGCTGCGGACCACACTGCAGGACTGGCCGCTCAGGAATATTGCATGTAATTGAAACTGAACGGTACATTGAATTGGCTCCACTTTCTTAGATATAATCGTAAAGGGAAGTACCAAAGCGCCTTCCATGAAACAGAGGCAGTAAAATCAGAGGATGCACATGACATGGACTGAACTTCATAATTCAGTGTGATCCTGTTCTACAAAGTCTGGCACACAGTCTAAAAAATCACAGTTATATACACAGTATGAGGTAATGTCCCTTTCCTCCACATTTTCACAGATTTCCTGTTAGGTTCTGGTGTTTGTTTCAGCTTCCCCCACCTGAATGTGTAAATATTTGTTTACTATGTGTGACAACATTTTTCTCACATCGTAAGTGCTAACCTTGATCAGAAACTGTTAATGACTTTATTCTCTCCTCTTTACAAGAGAGCATCACAAGCCTTTTCATTTTCTTTGCTCCAGTTTTCATAATTTCTCCAAAATGTATTCATTAAACATGCAGCATGAGAGACTATTCTGGGGTAATGGTGACTTCCAATCACATTGCTAAGGCCACTGCTTCGATATAATGAACATTTATATCTATTATTTTGACCCGTCCAGCTGTCATACCAAATTGACAAGCCTTAGCAGATGGCTCAGTAACACATACAGCTAGTCTTTAAACCGCCTGAGCTTCATGACTGCAGTTAAAAGGAGTAGTAAGAAAACATGGAGACCATCTCAGTGATAAACTGTCAGAGATACAGGAAAAAACGACACAAAGAAGAAAAAAAAGAATATACTTTATCTGCACTGTCCCAATTTGGGAGAAATTAAATATTTCAGATTGGGATTTATTGGGTTTTTGCCTGCAGCTAACCATTCATTAATCCATTTATGCTTTTTAATCACTGTTTTTAAATGTCATTTTTTATTGTGATTCTGCTGCACTATTTCTTTCTGCTCTAAAATTTTTATTTTTGTAAAGCACTTTGAATTGCCTTATGTTGAATAGGTGCTATATGCTTGCCTTGCCTTTTTTATTTTTTGATCAAGCACTTTATTGTTCAAAATGTCCATCATAATTTCAAGCTCAAGTTAACATTGCAAAATAGCTTGTTTATCAGTCGGACGAAATGTTCAAAAACCTAGAAATACATTATATATAAAAATATATATTTACAATCCAATCGATAACATAGCATAGTTTAGACACTTTAATAAAATCATAATTGTGGACTAACAAAGGTATTTCATGGCAAAAAAATCAGGGCCAACTTAATGATATAAAGAATTGAAACATTACGGCACAACAGGAGAACTTTAAGGAGTGTTGAGTTCACAGACCTGTCCATCATATTGTAAGTATTACGCCCCAAAGTCAACATCCAACAACCATACTTATGCATCAACACTGAAGAAGTACACTGTTTTCCAAATCACTGGTACAAGTGTCTGATCAAAACCAAATAAATAAAAAGTGTAACGACGACAACTCCTGGCTCTAATGACCAGTCTTACTATGTAAATGTGGCAGCACAGAAAAAGTGCTGACCAAGCAAGCGATGCTGTATAAACACTTTGACTCAGCAGACCGACTGGAACAACAGCACACCTTTAGAGATGTTCTGCATCCCCCTAAACAACAAGACTTGGTTATTTCTCACAGGATTAGGTTTATAAAGCTTTTGTTGAATTACTTAACATAAATCAAATCTTGTTCACTGCCAGTATGCATATGAAATGTTCCACCTCTTTCCTGTCATGCAATAAAGCGCCTTTTAATTTTAATTTGGGAAAGGGATAACAAAATGGAGAGAAAATAAAGATTAAGAGAAGGGGAGAACATTGTGTGTCAGAGAAGGAGAAAGCAATGAAAGAGGAGGGACTCTGAGAGGGGGGGAAAGGTGGAGAGGACAGAGGAAAGGTGTAGAAACAGGAAGATAGCAGGGAGGACAGAGGTGTGTAAAAGGAGAGAAGAAAGGAAGGAGGTGGGACTGACAACAGCGGAAAAAGTGAGTAAATACTCCCTCTCCCCTTTCATCTGCAGGCTTAAAGGCTTAATCAGCCGCCTGTGAGTGTGTGTGCTCCCCTGTGTGTGTGTGTGTGTGTGTGTGTGTGTGTGTGTGTGTGTGTGTGTGTGTGTGTGTGTGTGTGCAAGCAAGACAAACTGCTGCTGTTGTTGTTCTTAAGTCAACCACCAGGTGGCAGCATACACTCACAATTTCCTTCCTGTGCATTTGAAGTGTAATTCAGGCCTTGCACTGCAGCACATCGGCAGGATGCTGAAACAGGGAAGCTCTTTTTGTTTCCATGTTGCTGTTCCTTTTATAAACCTGTTTGTACAAAATGTGTACTTATGCTTGTAAATGTGTTTGCACACATTACACACACAATGTAGAAACAGTTGTGCTCATTTACTGCTCAACACTACAAATTCCAGATTTGGAAGGAAAATTGGTCATACTATAGTCACTCCTCCCATTTTCATCGAAGATCAATGCCATCAATGCTTCTGTATAAACACTTAACAGACCTTCTGACATCCTACCTGACTTACTGACAGCGTTTCAGTTGTCAGCTGTCCTGTGAGTGCAGACTTCTTCGGAAAGTCTACAAGAACGTCTCAATGTCCAACGTGATGTGTGTCTGTGATGCAGGCTGTAGACAGCGTGACCAACAGAGATGACTCTGTGTCCGCCAGACGGTTATCATAGCCGCTTCATCATGGCCTCTGTAACAAAGACTGACTCTGTTCGGCTCATCGCCACCCTGACTTCAACCTGATGCTTCTGCCCCCCCATGCTGAAAGCAACACACATATAAGCACTGTGGATAAGGGTAAGACGGAACATTTGTTATTCTTGTGCCATTATTCAGTATCATTTTCAACCTCTCAGGGAGTTAAAGTTTCCAAAACTGTATTTTGATCATTGTGATTCTTAAAATAACCAAATCCATATTGAAAGGACGTTTTGGGGTGGAGTGGCAGCTTGTTGAGACTCGGTGAGGCAGGTCGTTGCTTAGGATTAATAGAAGGCAGAGGAAAAGCATACCAAAAAACACTAGAATTATTCTTTAAGGCAGATATTTCATTTAGTATAACAAGAAACAACCTTTGGGATAAGGTGGCATTCTGTGATATCAGAATGACAAATGGAGCATTTTAAACACCTTGTTCCAACTTTTATGAGATATATTCAGCCTATGAGTAATGGTCCTGAATTCGGTTCAAGCCATCTTTGAGTGTGACGATGTAAACAAGGCCGCTTCCTGCTGTTCCATAGTCAATGAGCTGTTTGTCAGCTAGCCATAGATTAGCTGTCCCAGACGGTGGAGCCAACAGTGAAACAAATGGAGCCGAGACAGATGCGAGCTCTCGCTGCCATCCTTCACTGTCAGCGCGGCCCGATTTAACATCCAGCGCTCTAACGCCGCACATCTCACAACATGGAGGATGGCATCCAGGTGGTGTGTCAGCTGCCCCGTGAATGACACTAACGGAGGTGGGAGGGGACTACTGGCACATCAGAAGAAGGGGAAGTGGCACCATGTTTTTCTTCTTCTCACACTTATTGTATTTGCACTATTTTAGCTGAGTGGTCCAAAACAAGAGGTTTTCTTAACGGACTCAAGCAAACTCAGTATTTGTTTTCCCATATTGAATTTCTCCAACAAAACAGATGCCTGCCTCTGGATATGTTCATCCATTAGAGACCGTCAGGTTTAGAGTTATAACAGTTACTTCATTCATCAATTTGTTTGAATGACAGAGAATCAACCAGCAAGATTTTTTATAATAACAAACGTTTCCTTGTGTTAGCTTCTCATTTGTTATAAGCTGCTGCTTTCTTTCTACTGCGTTGTAGTCCATCAATCATTTATATGTTTTGGAATTTTGTTCAGAGAAAATAAATTACTTGCAGACATTAATGTACCGTGCGTTCAATTTGCAGACTAAATGATACATTCTTTAATCAAGAAAATGATAACAATAGTAAAAGAGGGTGGAAATAATGAATAGTAGTAGCCCATATTTAGAAGGCTGTGCTCTTATTTGATTAACATGTTACTTGATTAAAATCAAACATTAATTAAAACCATTAGGTATTCAAGACTTATTTTATAAACAAGATTTTCTCTTTTGGGGACCTGTTTAAAAAATGATATCTTGTCTTGATGTTAGTGCGCTCATGAGTATGCATGTGGTGAGCATACTAGAAGTAACTTTGCAGAAGCAAGACATCCAATTATTCTATTAGAGAGTGCTCGTTGCTCTAATTTCTCAAAACACAATACATCTATTGCAAATCTGTTTAATCACTTTTTTTTCCACAGAGGATCCTTTACAGCGTTACTCTGATAAGTGGTTGAATCTAAAAACAAAGCAATGACACATGGCTCGCAGCTAAAATGTGCTTTTGCAGTTGTCAAGACGAGGCTCACCTTCTCTGCTTTGGGTGCGTGGGAGGGGCCCGGCGATGGCAGCTGGAGGGGATTGGCTGGGTCGCCTTTGAGGAGCACCGCTGACACGTTGGGAGGCGTGAGGCAGGACAGAGGGGAGGAGAGCGGGAGGAGGGGCCTCGAGGCGGGCGAAGAGAGAGGGGAGGGCCCTAGACAGGGTCCCGGAGACACCATGGAGTGAGGACGACCCGATTGGCCGGGGCAGCGCGAGGGGGAGGAGCTCTGAGGACGCAGCGGGGAGAGAGCCACTGTGGGACGCTCCGGGCTGCCAGCTGGTGGACTGTGGACTAAAACAGAAAAAACACTTGTTATTATTAATGTAAAAACTGATTATAAATGCAGTTATTTCGTTCCTGAGTGAGTCCATGCCAATGTTTTGGGAGCTCTCAATATCTGAAGAGAGATATGATATCAAGATAATCCTTCAAAAGCCACATGTATGCAGACTTTAGGTTACAGAGAGACTCTCTTTCTGAAAAGGGATACTGGGTAGAGCAACATGAATTAACACCCATTATTCGTTTATGCGTTAAGGCTTTAGGATAACAGCAGAAAAAGGCTGCTGAAAATAATGAGAAAATGTACTACAGTATTTATGACATTTCGAATAGAAAGCACATCAAATAAATAAATAACTAAACTGGCTGAAAATGTGTAGGTGGAAGCTTAAGCTTCTAAAACCGACAATGTTATCATATCATATTAGAATAAACAAACTCTTTCACAACAAGGTTTACACAAACAAACAAACAAACAAACAAACAAACAAACAAACAAACAAACAAACAGATTAACACCACGTTAACACCTTTGACAGATATCACTTTTAAGTCTTCCAACCTTTGTTTTTCTAAACATGCCTATCCCCATATGTCATATTAAGTTCATTATCTATGAGTATCTTGTTTACAAGTTTGGAGTCTTCAATTCTCCTTCATTGTCCATTTCTTACTCTGAATAAAACTCACAAACACCAGGTAAACAGCCCAACCTGGGAGAGTAAGGTTGAATAGTTCAAACCCCATCCCTAAAACATTTGAATATGTGGAGCACTGTGAATAATCTAAGCTTAATTTCGAGCACCCTACATTCTGAACAAACCCCATCAGGAACAAAAACTGTCTGAGATGTACTGAGTTTTGGGTCACTTTTCCCAGCGTTCAATTTGTATGAGGTCATTTGCTGCTCATGAGGATACAGTACACACACACACACACACACACACACACACACACACACACACACACACACACACACACACACACACACACACACACACACACACACACACACACACACACACACACACACACACACACACACACACACACACACACACACACACACACACACACACACACACACACACACACACACACACACACACACACACACACACACACACACACACACACACCACACACACACACACACACACACACACACACACACACACACACACACACACACACACACACACACACATAGACATTGATGCTCAAAAACACACACTAGCCACCTGTTCTTCCACACTGCAGTACTTAGGCAGAAATCCACAGAGAGGCTCGCTGGTCATGTGATAAAACCACTAAGCGCTAGAACTATGCACATACTTTATTTTGTAATGGAGACCAGATGTGTGTCTGTTTGTGTGTATGTGAGAGTGAGAGAGAAACACAGAGGGGGGAAAGGAGAGAGGCATGAAGCTCTGTCATTACGCCTCCATAAAACAAAAAGCAAGCACAGTGATGTCATTCAGCTGCGCGTACAGTGTTCACTGTGCACATGCCTGTGTGTGCGTGTGTGTGTGTGTTATTCTTGGCAGTGTTCTCACAGTGTGTACTTGTCAGCGTCCCAAAGAAACAGTCACCATCATTTTCTCAGAAGGAGAAAGAAAACATACAAAGGGAAGAGAGAAAGGGGTTCTGGAGAGATGCATAGACTCAGTGCTGGTACAAGGCTGGTATGATCTGGACCTTGTTCACAAATAGGTGTGTGTGTGTCCCGTTTGTGATTGTGTGTATGTGTGCACAAACAATACCACTGCGCGATCAGATCTCTGTTTTGTGCCGACTGTATGTGCACAGTTTCAGTGCATTCTGCAGTTGTGTTGAATAATTCTGCTCCGAGTTACAGCATGTTCTTGTAGCTGTTCTGCTACAGAGGCTTATGTTCAGCGATGATTCAGTGGGCTCGTATAGTGCAGAGGAAAGATGGAGTGAGCATGCATGATGTTCATAGAACAATATCATAGGGTTTTTTCCAAGCAAAATTGTTCGCAGCATGAAGGCTCTGTTTTTTCAATTGTCCACTCACAGCAAGAATACACCTGTTCCCTTTCTGCTCTCTCTCTCTGTTTGAATGATTGTTTTGCGTTTTCTTCTCTATTCTGTGTTTTTGAACAGTCAAAAGACAGGCATGTTTGGGCTGCTGGGGGTCTACGGTGGATTAAGGCTCTGACAATATCATTGCAATTCCCCCCAACATCTCTTTCTCCTAATCACCTTTCTCCTGTGTCTACTTTATTGTTAAGGCAAAAATGTCTGAAATAAATGAATCACAAGATCTGATGAATAGAATACTCCAAATGAGTAGGTCTTTGTGGAAGTGTCAGTGTGTCTTTATAAGCGCTGTAACTAAAAAGTTAGAGATGATCAAACAGATGATGTGCATATGACTGATTTATCAATATTTATTTGATATACGATAAATATACTTATGGCTTGTACTTTTGGTGTGTTTTGCAATGAGATTCTCAACTATCTTTTATAATCTTAATGTTCAAATGTGCACATACTTTTGGCCATGTTGTGTACTTGAATGTCACTAACTGGTTCTTTCTTTAGTTCTGATTCCTTTCAGCATGATGGAACCAGAGGTTAAATAGTCTGCTGTTAACATAAACCTGCACAGTTTTACATGGTGCAGCAACACACTCTCACTCCCTAAGCGTCCAGGAGCGACGTTTGGTCAGTGTCCGTGGCGTGCAGTTGTGACGCTCCTAGGCTCCTTCAGCGTCATAAAGGGACGCAAATAGCTTTCAACTGATTGCAATGTATTCCCATCTGCGTCGGGATTTGACGCTCATGGAAGCACGACATTCGTTTGTGTCGGCTGCCCTTAAAGGCAATGTGAGCGTCCATTCCCATTGGATAACGGAGAATTGTACACCCGGAAGTAAGTATTCCTCTTACTGTCGATTGATTTCACAGTGATATCTGCACTACTCATCGACTAAAAAACACCAGATTATCCTTGTTAATTACACAACATTCATTGGTTTAAATTGTGTGCAAGGCTTTTGTATTTTTCCCCTTCGATTCGGAGAAACAAATATTTTTTCGGAGTAAAGGATGGCAGACACTACCCAGAATCCCCAGCTATCGTTTGGACTACACCATGTGCTCTGTTTGACAAACCCCGTGATAGTCCTCAAGCTCTGTGATTGGAGAGTGTGCTCCGAGGGTTACGCTGATTCTCGAACAGCACTTGAAATGGGATGGAACCACGGCAGACTGTCCAAAACTGGATTTGAACGGGTCCACCGCGTCCCCCCCTCCCCCACCCCGTCCCCAGAACTACACATGCTGGCTATTCTGTTTCGCAACATGTTCTCTATCTATGGCACGTCTCTACTGGGAGTTGTAGTTTTAAAAGACGTTTTCGTATTTCCCATAATAAGAAGTTGCCAGTATTAAACTGTGTACATCCCTGGAGGTTTAGGGGATAGGAAACACTCAAATTTAAAACATATAATTAATAAATGGGTGAAAATTGCTTGTGCCCATAATGGGCAGCATTAATATATATACCCACATGCCAGCTAAGGTCAGAAGAGCTTTATTTAACAGCTGGTCTTATGTGTGTGACCCCTGTGATAACATTACATTACATTAATTGATAAGCCTGAAACATGCACTTGTCAAGGTTCAGAGGCCAATTTTGCAAATATGGCAGTAGCCATCGATCAGCTTAAGATAAGATATACTTTATTGATCCCAAGTTGGAACATTTGCGTTACATCAGCATGTGTAACAGTTGTAAATATGCAGTGGTGTTTATTTGTAAATCATTTAGTATAATCACACAAATTCTGTGTTTTATATTTAACAATTCTGTGTTCTTTATTTATTGATTGTTCAATACCTGACAAGGCCGGAGATGAAATATCTACATACATCTTATAAGAGTATAATACATTATATATAATATCAGTTAAAATAAGTGCTTCAACATAGTTAACATTGCTGGAGGTATGCACAAATATTGATAGATGTCTTGTAATGCACTGTTGAGGAACCTGCGACCCAAGTTTTTCATTCAGTGCAGAACTACACCATAGTTGTGTAGGCCTATATGATATGTCAATACACCTTAGAAAATCTTGAAATCTTGAAAGGAATGTGCAAAATAGTCATTATATACAGTCTTTAATTAACTATTAGTAGAGAATAACGAGTAATGAATATACTTTATAGGGATCCTATTAATATCTAATAATAAAAATAATGAAATTCAATAACATGCTACTAGGTGTCCCTTTATATCAGCTGTGCACCGTTATGGTGTAAATACAGCCTATCGCCCAATTGGATCAAATATAAAAGTCAGCCGAATTAGTGTTGATACTGCAAGGAGACGTATTGTGTGATGAGAAATGTAAGATGTTGTTTAATGGCTGATATATTTATGATCCACGTCACGTTTTCAGTTCCTCATGTTTGTCTTCTCATCAGGGCTCTATAAATACAGAACTATGGCAGATATGTAATATTTAATGCAGCCGAACCGTGTATTACAATGCCGTTATGGGATGACTTTCAAAGAGAAAAGCAAGCACACTCGGAATAAAGTATTATTTTATTTAAAAAATTTTTTTCGGTCTGTTTCCGGTATTTGTTAATGACGATGTGCTCTAAGATGTAAGACTGGAATTGCACAGGGGAAAATAACGTAGGCTATCTTTAGATGCGGATTTTGTTAAACTAATATGTTTGCGCTGTGGACAAACACTACACATTGACGGGGAAGGGGGTAGCAATAAAGATAACACCATTAAACAGTTACACAACATAACAGAAATAATATCGATAGCAGCGTCCCCAGCAACCACCTTGGTAACAATGAAAACGTCGCGATTTCCTGAAGTAATCTTCGTAATAACTAGCAAACTAAAGATCATGTATATCCACTGCACACATCATCTGAAATAACAACTCATATTTCTCGCATCAAATGACATCAAAACGCATTTTAATGGTCAAACTAACTTTAAAATAGGCATTTTCCACCTAGAATAAAACGAAGTTCGGCCATGTTTTCTTTTTCTGCAGGGAGACATTTGAAGATCACGTGACATAGACGCCAGCCATCGGAATGAATGGTGAAAAAAAACGGGGTTTGTAAAACAGAGCACATGGTGTAGTCCAAACGATAGCTGGGGATTCTGGGTAGTGTCTGCCATCCTTTACTCCGAAAAAATATTTGTTTCTCCGAATCGAAGGGGAAAAATACAAAAGCCTTGCACACAATTTAAATCAATCAATGTTGTGTAATTAACAAGGATAATCTGGTGGTTTTTAGTCGATGAGTAGTTCAGATATCACTGTAAAATCAATCGACAGTAAGAGGAGTACTTACTTCCGGGTGTACAATTCTCCGTTATCCAATGGGAATGGACGCTCACATTGCCTTTAAGGGCAGCCGACACAAACGAATGCCGTGCTTCCATGAGCGTCAAATCCCGCCGCAGATGGGAATACATTGCAATCAGTTGAAAGCTATTTGCGTCCCTTTATGACGCTGAAGGAGCCTAGGAGCGTCACAACTGGACGCCACGGACACTGACCAAACGTCTCTCCTGGACGCTTAGGGAGTGAGAGGGTGTTGGGTGCAGAGGCTACTTGAATTAATGATTGATCAATATTCTATTATTCTGTAATCACAGACTAAGGGGATAAAATGCTGCGACGACCCAAATTATCTGAACTCTGCTCCTTAAAGCCTGTAGGCTGCTGAGCAGTCTTATCGCGCACCGTGATATTGCCGAGCATGACATGAAAAATAGCAGAGATGTGAGTAAATTCCTTCCACTTGCTTAACATTTCTCTGGAGGGTGCAACAAGAAACGGCTCTCCTTTCTCATGATGTCATACTGTGAGTCTTTAACGTGGCTGCTTCTGTTGCAGGATGTTTGTTTCATGCGTAGATATCTCAACTTCTATATGAGTGCAGCTTTGGAAAGGAAAACTATACATAGTTCATTTACTATGTAAAGATGTGATTATGTTAATTCCTAAATAATCAGTAAACATGTGATTGGATTGACCAATAAATAGAAACAAAACTGAACCTTCTGAATATTTCATGGATCCAGTGCTTAATGATTAAAGCCCATTTTGTGTGTTTCTAACATGTGTTTGTCTGTGTGTGTGTGTGTGTGGAGTGTGTGTGTGAGTGTGTGTGTGTGTGTGTGTGTGTGTGTGTGTGTGTGTGTGTGTGTGTGTGTGTGTGTGTGTGTGTGTGTGCGTGCGTGGGTGTGTGTGTGTGTGTGTGTGTGTTTGTGCTTACCCAGCTGCATTGAGGTGCGGGCCTGGTTGGCTGTGTGCTGGCTGGAGCGCAGGCAGTTCTTCAGTTGGGCGGCGGCAGTTTGTGGAGAGGAGGCGGGACTGGCAACAGAGTTTACTAGTGGGGTGGAGGGACGCGAAGAAGAGGATCCCGGGGAGCCTGGGGACGAAGGGGCAGAGTTTCTACTGCACCCGCTACCTCCTCCTCCTCCTCCTCCTCCTCCTCCTCCTCCTCCTCCCCCCCCCCCCGCTGGACTGGATACAGATGACCGAGAAGATCCAACTCCAAACGGAGCCCTGCGGGAGACAGAGGGGTGAGGCTTGTCATTGAATGTTTTGAGGCTTGTCATTGATGTTTTTTTTAGATGTTTTTAATCTAATTATATGTCACCAAAAGTTATATTGCTTTAGGAATAAGGGTCTTTCTGTCATACCAATTAATGTGTAATGCCTTTTTTCTCCATCATTACTTTCTTTCACAACTAAATACCAGAACTGCTGATTAGCTATTGTTGTCATGCTAAGAAGCTAAATAAGGCTTCATTATACTTGTTTGTGGTGTTAGCATTTAGCTCAATCAAACTCTATGAAGCTGTGCCTGAGTACAGCCTCATAGAGTTAACTTTTGTTTAGTAAGAAATGTTAATTGCCAGTGTTTTGTCCATAATGGCAGACCAGGAGGTGCAAACGAGGCCATTATCCTCTGTCAAAGTGAGTGATTTCAGAGCTATTATCTGACCGGTGGATCAGCACGACTTAATGTCCAACTGTAACACCTATGGAGCTGCAGGCTGCTCGAGCTCCTCTCTGCAGAGTGCTGAATGGCAGAACAGTGAGCCCAACATTATTGACTCGTATTCACACTCTTATGGACACCCATCGACTTCTTGTCACACACATACAGAGTTATGGCTTTCTCTGTGTGTGTACAGCATGTGTGTGTGTACCAACAGAAACATCAGAGTTATTCACACACTCTTTGCCTATCGAGTGTGTTTGGCTCGCTCGTAAAGTCCCATATGGATGTTTTTTGCTGCTATCAGTAAGTTTCTACTACAGTATTTTACAAGAGGGGAAAAAAAATCAACCTTTACACCAATAGCGCATCTTGCCAGAGTTCAAAATCCTCATGAACAGCATTTATGCATTTTGAAACTCAATCATTTATCAAGAAATATCAAATGAATTCAGGAAAACTATGATAAAATGCATTCAGGAATCTTGCATGTTTGTATCAATCATGACATTCAATTCCACAACATACAGTTTACGGTCCGAAAACCAGTCAGTATCTGGTGTGAGGGGTAGGGGTAGGGTTAGGGTTAGGGGTAGGGTTAGGGTTAGGGTAATGTTGTGAATCGAGTGGCCTGTGTTCGTCGTCCATAACATACGCCTGCCCATACCATAACCCCACCACCACCATGGGCCACTCGATTCACAACATTACCCTAACCCTACCCCTACCCCTCACACCAGATACTGACTGGTTTTCGGACCCCCCCAGACCCCCCCAATAAAGCAAAGATTCACGTTTCAGAGTGGCCTTTTATTGTGGCCAGCCTAAGGCACACCTGTGCAATAATCATGCTGTCTAATCAGCATCTTGATATGCCACACCTGTGAGGTGGGATGGATTATCTCGGCAAAGGAGAAGTGCTCACTATCACAGATTTTTTCAGATTTTTGAACAATATTTGAGAGAAATGGTTATTTTGTGTGTATAGAAAATGTTTTAGATCTTTGAGTTCATCTCATGAAAAATGGGAGCAAAAACAAAAGTGTTGCATTTATATTTTTGTTCAGTGTATATTCAAAAGTGAGGGACTGACATACTTAATTAGCAGCCACAATGTGTGTGTGTGTGTGTGTGTGTGTGTGTGTGTGTGTGTGTATGTGTGTGTAGTTGTGTGTGTGGACATCTTTGGCAGCCTCTCATTAACATATTGTAAATGTTCTGAGCTGCACTGCAGACAAAGGAGGGGAGATAGGTAAGGAGCGACGGAGGGAGGGAAAGAGGGAGAAGGAGAGAGTATGCTTGCGTAGAAATAACAAATTGCCTCTCATTTGATTACTTACCTGTCCTCTCTCTCACTCTCAGATTGTATAACAGCAGAATGTGAAGCAGCCATTCATATCCAGAGAGGGATCCCTGCTGTTTCTGCAGCCGTTTCATCTCTGCATTTCATTTTCTCTTCCTGCCTCTTTCCTACTACCTTGTATTTCAATTTCTTCCCACCTCATTCTGCCTTTCTCACCTCTTCACTCTCCCAGTCTGTTTTCCTTTCCCTACACTCATACTTTCTGTCTATCCTACAGTTCCATATCTTTCTTTTCATCTTGTTGTTATTGTTCTCCACCTCATTTAATCCTTTCTATTTTCTTTCTTTCTATTATTCTAATTCGCCCTTGCTTTAATTCTCTCCCCCTCTCTCTTTCTTTTTCTTTGACTGCATCATTGAGCAGAATACAGATTAGATGAACAGCCTATGCAAATGTTTTCACGCATACAGGAATAATGAGGGTGATTAAATTGCCAAATATGATTTCAGCACACTCATTTTTCTACTATATTTGGTTTTAAGAGATTTGAGTAACAGTGTTTACGATGGTGATGAAAATGATGACGATGATGGTGGTGGTGATGATGATGATGATCTACACTAAGTTTGTGGTAACCCGACCTAAGGGAGTGTCAGTATCAGCTGACTGCTGTTTTGTACATTATATTGTATTTTAACAGATTTTAAAACAGATATCAACAGATTGGATACAATGGATTTTCTTGTGGTTTCCACTCTAATACATACTTCAAAATCTGGTCTTGTTTCCTGCAGAAAAAGTAAACTGTTCACAGTTTTCAGTCCCTTCCTGGTAAGCATATGTTTTCACTGGTGTGACCAAATCCTTTTTGTCAGTTTTAGTGCCAGATATGAAAGCAGGATCCTGACAGTGCACGTGTGGTGCAGAGGACGAAGCAGGAGGAATACATGATCAGAACCAGGAATACAGTATGTATCGGCAGATTGCGACTCCGCTTTTTCGGGGCGTTCCTCTGTGACAAGAGGCAGCGTGAGTACTGGAAGACGTGTAATTACGTGCCGTAACAAGTAGCAAAATTGCACTGCTCAGCCTGATGTGTATTCGGGTTCAGTTGGAGCCAGAAAATTACCACAAAAATGTCAATGCAAATCACCACTGCCTTTGTGTGAGGATACAATTAGGGGCCTCAGTCTGATTGTACTACACTGCTGCTGGGTTGACATGACCAACCCGAAGGAACTCAATTGGTAAGTGGAGCAAATGTTGGAAAAAAACACATTCTAATGTGACAATGACATGATTGCTTGAAGAAGAAGCTCCCTGACCATCTCTACCAACCCATCAGCTGTCTGACCTGAACGAGGTAGCCACAATTACATTTACAGTAAATTACAGTTGTTTTTACAGACAGACACTTTGCAATAACATTTTGTCCCTTTTTCAACTTGAGCAAAGAAAGTGCGTTACTGCACAACACCAGTTCAAAAGCATTTCCAGCCAACCAAGTGGAAATGCCAAGAGGCTAAAAAATATATTGAGATATAGCGAGTATCTCATGATTTGCTGAGGTAGAAAATTGGTGTACAATAGAAACAGATAAAGCAACTGTATGATTATCTAAATGAAACAATTATACTTCAACGCACACTAGAGCATAGCTCATCTGAAGGGATGTAAAACTACAGGAGCAAAAAAGAAGTATAGAAATATCCTATTTCCTTTGATTCTGTCTACATTGTTTTCCTTGTTTCAGCTGAGACAATCTCGATGTATCACATTGTTTTGGAGCACCCTCTTCTTCTGTAATGTTGCAAACTACTTAAGAATTAAGATATGGCACCACATACTGCTTACTTAGATTAAATAACTTTTTGCCAATTATCTCAAAATGTGCGATTCATTTGAAACCTAGCTATAGTTCCTTTGGAAGGTGTGCCACCACGATAATCTCCACCCTCCCCAAGCCTGAGCTCACTGACCTGGACACGGGGGTGACGTAATTTCCCGGGAAGACACCGGAGGCAGCGGTTCTCAGCGAGGTGCCTTTGAACCACCCGTCTTGGCACTTCTCTGTCACCCGATACATCTCCCCTTTCCTAAGTTCAAGCTCGTCTGCCTTCTGGGGCTTGTAGGCGTATAAAGCCAGATATCTGTGGAACAAAGGCAACAGACACAATGTAAAAGTAAGGAAAAATAAAGAAACCCTTTCAAGTCAGCAGGAAATCTCCGAAAACTGTTCATTAAATCCCCATAATTTCTCATGTGGGTTATTCCTAATGTGCATTATGCAAAGTAAAATCAAATGAATGAATAACTAAACAAATAAATGAAAATGAGCAAATCAATCATTTAGAAAAGCAACTGTTAGGAGGGAGGAGAGAATACCAAACTCCAAAGGTCTTTAACTTGAATCAGAGGAAAATAACAGCTTTAGTATACAAAAAATGGCTCACGAATATTCATTAATAATCTCTCTCGAAGTGTTTATTTTATATATCTCTTTTTTAGGTGTTTGATGTACAGTGCAGGGGATGAGAAACTGCACAATGTCGATGCAGCATCTACTCCTTCAGAAAGCAGTCCTACAGTAGGATCTGTGTCAGCTCAAAGAGAGGAGCTGTGGAGGCTGGTCCTCCCACCATATACCATCCTTTTCCCCAGAGCGGGAAAGCAACTGTAGGTGGCAACAGTAAATATGAGAGATAGTAGGAAATCAGTAATTGGTCTCCATCAGCATCTGAAAATAATTCCATTCAAACAGCAACAACAAAACACCCTTTAAAGTTTATTTTGTGGGGGAGGACTACAAGTTAAGACAAGCTTATTTAAGTAAATCAGGATTGTTTTCTGAATCCAATACAACTTTCTACTTGAAGGCTCTCTACTATTTTGTATCTCAACAACTTAACGGAGTAAAGATCTTTACAGATAGTTTTACTACAGTTAAATGCACAAGTCGATTTGTGCTGTATCATACGAACGGCTGCCGCTAATGTTCGCTCAGCTTGTTCTATGATAACTTCAGATGTAGACGTCGCTGACTTAAATTCAGATTTCTCTTTGAAAATATTGGCAACATTTACGATAGTGAAAGTACTCATTATTCAATAAAATACATTTTGAGGCATATAACTAATAAATCCTTAACATATATTTGACTACATCTATACTATATATACTATGCTAAACTATATATCTACTATATCGACTTTGTTACCTTGGACTACAGGCTCCTTGACAGTTTTAACCTGGTGACTATGTAAAAGAATGAGGCCTTTGGAGTTATTATAGTATGGAAATCCCTAAATACTAGATTGTTCTTATTTGTACTACAATTTTAATTTATAACATGGCCAACCAATTTCCCGAAAAATGTATGTATAAATGTATACAAAATGAATAGTACCAGTTGACCAAAATCAGGGGCTTTTTGTGTTATATGATATTTGGAATAAATGGTGCCCTTAAACTATAACAAAAGACATTGTAAAAATATCAGAATCAGAGGCTCATATATCAAATCTAAGATGTATGACGGTTTTAATGTTGCAGTGTGGCCTGTGATTTATACAATTCTCAAGGAGAATTCAAATCATTTCTCTCGGAGGTTTTAATGTGACCACCAGAGGCTGCCTCAATGATTTCCCCTCCCATATTGTGTGCTGTCCCATGAATGGGAAATCAATAACCCATGTTTACCTGTCTGCTCACAGGTACGCTGATAAATGCAGAAATTAGCATCCACTACATGTGAGACTGTGTTCATGAGTGGTGCCTCCGCGTTAACATATAAATAAGTTTCTGGCCCCAGCAGGATGTTAGTGGCAGGCTCATGACAGAAGACGATAAGACCGCAGAGTAAACAAGCCCTACTGTATATGCGCTGATTCCCCGTTGCCATGGTAACAGATGTGGGGACCGTCTCCCGTCTTTCCATGGCAACAGGAATAGTTGCCAGGTCAAGATGGAAACGTCCGACCTCATCAGCGGAACAAGCCTACTCCGGACGTTTGTGTGTGTGTGTGTGTGTGTGTGTGTGTGTGTGTGTGTGTGTGTGTGTATGTGTGTCTGTGTGGGTGTGTGTGTGTGTATGTGTACAGAGCGCTATTTGGAAAGTGATATAATTAAAGCTGACAATGTTGCAGGCAGGATCCCAGTATACAGTTAATAGTATACATCACACACACACATGTGCACCCACCCACACACACACACACACACACACACACACACACACACACACACACACACACACACACACACACACACACACACACACACACACACACACACACACACACACACACACACACACACACACACACACACACACACACACACACACACACACACACACACACACACACACACACACACACACACACACACACACACACACACACACTTGTACTTCTATACTGGTGAGGACCCTCCTGGCCCATAAACCTAATTCCCACGTTGGAAAAAGTGATTACTGACCTTATGTCCTCACTTTCCAAAAATATCCCAAAATGTCCTTACTCTCAAGGTCTAAAACTCGAATCGGTACACACACAGGTAGAATTACAAGGGCACAAACACACACTCACCTTGAAGATACCTGTGTGTTTCTGGCAGTTACCTGGTAGATTAATTAGGAGGTAAATTATAGAACAAGTCTTGCTCAGCGTTGACGCCTCACCAGCCATCTGGATGTGACTGGTGTGGTTAGATTTCCACCAGAATTGAATTGTGTTGGTATGTGTCAGGTGGTTTTCACTCTTAATCCATTCACACAATGATAAGATAAGATCATTTAAGTCACTGGGACAGCTTCCAAGCAAACCCTACAATGCTTCGTAATACCCATCTATTGTAAATAAAATGTGTAAGAGGTTGTAATATTTTAGCAGGTTTTGGAAAAATAAGGTTTAAAAAAAATCATGGCATGCAATCACAACATCTTTTCTTTCATGTCATCCTCATCTCTCTCTCTCTTACCCGTGTGTATTAGGGCCGGACAGTACATTGGTGTGACACAGTTGAAGCCTGGCATGATTTTTTTATTTTACCTACAATGGCTGAGGAAATAGTAATAAGAAAAGGTGATGAACTAGCTTTTCCCACAGCTCTTCCCTATGAAAGCAAATCACAGCTGTACAATGAAATGTATTGTGAGTGTAAGGGATGGCTGAGCTGTTGAAAGCCTTGTTATGAAACACTGATGTAAGCATCAACTCAACGGAGGACACGGTGTGTGATGGTATTTTTCCTTTCTGAGGGGGATTTGATCGTTGACCAGTGGAGGAGTAAATGTGGTTGCAGAGGTGGTGGAAAGTGGCCAATAACTCTGGGCACAAAAGAGGAAATATTTTAAACGTTGCCAGGAGGCAGGTTCAGAAATCATGCTTGGATCTCAGGGCTCATATCCACTCGGGTGGAAAACAGAACGGGGGAGGAAGGAGGGGTCGCAGGTGGGAGAGCTGACAGCACCCTGAGGTGTACTCACATGTTGAGTGGCAGCTGCACCTTAGCGTGGGCCAGCAGCTCAGAGGTTATGGATGCCACTTTGGGGGGCACCAGTACCCCTGCCAAGGAGGGAGAGGGACCCAGGTGAGATGCATCCTACAGACACACAGAGAGATACAAATCAGGTGGCTTCCATTTAAAAACAGAACATTACTCCAATATATGCCAGCAGCATTTCCAGCTTTTCAGTATGCATCCTGGGTGTTATTCAAAAACGCATTTAACCCAGGTGTGAATGCATCCAGAGGCAATGAATGCAGAAGCAATGTGTCTCCAGTCTCCAGCTATCAGAAAGAGCAATGATGTTAGGCACATCCAACTGTCAGAGTATGTGATAGGGGAATAAGTTAATAAAATATCTAGTGGAGAGGGGACACCTGCATGTTTACTGCATATTTAAAGCATATTTTTTAGAGCCAAACCCAAAAATAAGCTGGGCACAAACGAGGCGTACTGCAAATACTGTTGATCTAAATCAGCGTATACATGTTGACAGGAAATTGCAATACAAAATGTCAAGTTTATCCATATACTAAATACATAATAGAGGAGGAAATTAAATAATTCATTTATGTGACACATTTAAGTACAGTTATAATGTACCTTTCCTTCAGTATTTCTCATATATTTTCTTTTCATATTTAGATTAAAATAAGTAAATTAAATCAGCTCCATTTTCACTATCAAATGTGAAATGCTGCTTAGCAAAAATAACCAAAAAATGTAATTATACAAGGAGCCAACCTTCAGGATATTTCCTTTCCCATACATATATTCATGTAGACTAATTGCCTGACGTTTCAGTTTGTGCAGTAATGGCCTGTTTTAAAATGAAATAAAACCTAATTTCTGCACTTATTGGTACTGTCAACCCGGAAAACATTGCAGGTTTAAAATAACATATATAATTATATATTGTATATGGTTAAATCAATCTGCAGAACCCTATAATGGTGATAATCTGTTAGAGAGGACTGATGTCTTGTTTTGATGGCCTTCATGTGTGACAAACTGGACTCATACATGTCCTTAATCCAAACATATTAAGCAGGAAAATAGTTTTTCAGATATGTAAATTGCTTAAGATAACAAAAATGTTTTTACATTTAATTGTTATATGCATTTTTTTTCTTCATATACTGTATTTAATTAGTCAAATGGCCAAATGTAGCCACATACGGCCTGAAAATAATTGAAGTACTGCAACGTGCAACTTGTGTATATACTTCACACACTTTGACTCAAGTTTGAATGCACAAACTTTACATTTACACTGAAGTATCTTTATTTAATTCCAAAAATATGTAATTAACACCACTGCTTCATATAAACACTCATAACAGTATGTGTGTGTGTGTGTGTGTGTGTGTGTGTGTGTATGTATGTGTGTGTGTGTCTCTGTGTGTGTACCTGTATGCGTGCAGCAGCTCGGGGGTCCGAAGAGCTGA
This sequence comes from Pseudochaenichthys georgianus, assembly GCF_902827115.2. Taxonomy (NCBI): domain Eukaryota; kingdom Metazoa; phylum Chordata; class Actinopteri; order Perciformes; family Channichthyidae; genus Pseudochaenichthys; species Pseudochaenichthys georgianus. Next base: position 20,000,469 of record NC_047523.1, on the reverse strand, counting down.
TGAGGACAGGGTGGGAGATCTCCATGCTGTGTCTGTTGTTGAGTTGCGCGGCCCTCTGGTTGACTGACAGCGCGGAGAACGAATGCCTCTTCTTGGCGTTCTTCTTCCCTTCGCCTCTCCGGTGGCCATTTCCATTTCCATTGGACGGCGAGGCGCTGGGGGAGGGACCAGGAGAGCAGGGACCCAACGGGGCTGGCTCTGAGCTGGGACCTGGACCGTTAGTCAACGTGGGCTTGTCGATTTCCATCAACTGCTTTGCTGTTTCATTTAACTGAGAGGACAGGAAGAGGAGAAGCAGGTGGTTGACAGATCAGAGAGGCGAGGAGAGGGGGAGGACAAGAGAGAAGAAAGGGAGAGTTCAGGTGTTACATTTCAGTCCTTAGTGACTCACATCCAGAACAAATGTTTGTGGCCTTTCCTCGCTGGTTTTTGTTGGCAGCTTTTCAAAAAACAAGCAGCATTACAATCATCACTTACAACAGCTGGCCCAGTGAGACTGTGTAAAACACACTTTTGTCAAAAAGAACTCCCACGCACAACATAACGAAACATGAGCATCCTGTTTCTTCCCACCTAACTTTGGTTTAATTAATGCTTAGATGAATGCATTAATTAGATTAATGCATTCATTAATGCTTTAGAACAAAGTAATGTTGTTGTACCTATAAGACTGTCAAGATGTAAGATATGAATACCCTTTAAATCAACGCATTTCTACCAAATGTCGTCACCAAATCACAAGCACACACACTCAAAATAGCATATTTGAAGGAATGAGATTAAGATGTATGCAACACACTGCACATCTAACCAAAAAGGAAAATCTGTCATCTTACGCTTTCCTAATGAGGTATTTTTAACAATGTTAATTGACTGTTAGGAATATGTTTTTGCTTTTATCATTACCTGAATACATGTAAGAAGTAAACATTCCCTCCAGCAAAAAGTCCATAATTAGCTGTATTTATCACATGATCTGGTCAATCTGGATTATAATAATATGGTGGGTTGTTTTTTGTTGTTGTTAGAAGTTAAGTGCTGAGGAGTTTAAGGTACCAAAGCTCCCTCTGTCACTGTACGTTGACATGACAATATTAATTATAATAATTTAATAGTAAATGAAAAGTATGTCAGGCACTTTACAAAGCTTTGTAGATCCAAACAAGTGTGAGCACCATCATTTAAAATGTGTGTCTGGCATTTTAAATTGTTTGTGCTCTGTTAAAAAGGACAGTTCACATGGCACCGGATGTAAACAATATGTAACATCCCGTCATGTCTGCTAAATTGTTCATGTCATGTTAATCAGGTTCATGTTATTGTTTCACGTTTAGTTCATAGCCCAGGTTAGATTTATGTTTAGTCAAGTCTTTTTGTTCACCTGTCTAGTCCTGTCATTGCACTTCCTGTTTTATTTTGTACTTACCTCTGGTCTCATTTCAGGTCCCTTTACTTCCTCCCTTTGTGTGTTTTCCAGCCATCGTCAGTGTCTGCCCCGCCCCTGATTGTTTCCACCTGTTCCCCCTTACCTCATGTATAAATAGTCCTGTCTCCCTTTGTCCTGTGCCTTGTGCCATTTAGAGAGCCAGCTTGTCTTGCCCAGAGATTATTGTATTTTGTGACCATAGTCAAGTTTATTTAGTTTGTAATTTGCTTTGCTATGTTTTGCCTCTTAGGAGTGATGTTTTGTTTGAACTTTATACTTTTACAAAGTAAAGACTATTTTTGAACAAACTTTCTTTTGAGTCGTGCGTTTGAGTCCAAGTGTCTGTAAGGTCCCTAACAGAACGAACTGGCCAAAAAATGGACTCAGCCGACTCCTGTTCCTTCAAGGCCGATGTGTTAGCGCAGGATGCTAAGCTAACCCTCCATGCTGAACAGCTGCCTTCCATCAACCAAGGAATGATTGGTCTCACGGATCGTCAGGATGAATTCCAATCAGCTGTAACCAACCAAGTAAATCACCTGGCACTTCAAATGCAGCAAGTTCTCTCACCCCTCAAAGACGGTTCCTCTGCACCTACTCCAGCAATGCCAGGTCCACCGTCTGTTGCTTCGGATCACACCACCCCACCTGGATCGAAGCTTCGCCTGGCTCCTCCGGAGAAGTTTTCCGGGGACTCTGGTAACTGTCGATCCTTTCTGGTACAGTGTGAACTACATTTTGCTCATAACCCTGCTGCCTTTATTTCGGACCAAGCTAAGGTAGCTTTTATGTTGTCCCACATGTCTGGTAGAGCCGCTGCTTGGGCTACAGCCGAGTGGTCAAGAAATTCGCCCATATGTCAGTCACTGAACATGTTTACCCAGACCCTAAGCTGTGTGTTTGATCACTCATCACCTTCCAGAGAAGCCTCACGAGTCATTATGCAGATCAAACAGGGACAACAGAGAGTGACAGACTATGCAATAGATTTTCGTACTCTAGCAGCAGACAGTGGGTGGAACACCCCTGCTTTAATTGATGCCTTCATGAATGGTCTACAAGACTCTATAAAGGACCAGTTGGCACCCCATGAACTACCCACAGATCTTGATTCCATCATTGCCATGTCAATTCGCATTGATAACAGGCTTCATGAAAGGCAGAAGGAGAGAATCAGAACCAGTGCACGACCTCCGAGCCACATGGGGTACTCACCTGCCTTTCGACACCCATGAAGCTCCAGTCCACCTTCCTCAGCCTCGCCCAAGGAACCAGCGCCCTCAGCTGCACCGGAGGAACCCATGCAGCTGGTGAGCCAATTCTCTGCAACTGATTTCCCTCCACGTTCATTGACCATGGTACATATTCAAGTGCGTGACCAAGACATTACTGTGGGGACATTAGTCGATTCAGGTGCCGACGAAAGTCTGATGGACTGGAGTTTGGCAAAGAGACTATGCATCAAGACTGTTCCGTTGACTTCCCCTGTTACTGCCAGTGCCTTAGATGGCAAGTTATTATTTAAAATAACCCATGTATCTGAACCTGTCCAAATAACCATTGACAATACACACATAGAGGAAATGAAATTCCAGTTATTTGACTCTGCACTACACCCCTTGATTTTGGGTTATCCATGGCTGATCAAACATAATCCGATCATTGACTGGCGATCAGGGAGGGTTAAGGAATGGGGCCCAGGCTGTAGGCTGACCTGTTCATACCTTCCTAGGTTCTCCACAGAACCTGAAAAGGAACAAGACAAACACACTCATAAGCCTGACTCCATTTCGGATTATCCCGACCTGACTAAAGTGCCCTTGTGTTACCAGGACTTAAAGGAAGCATTTAACAAAACTAGGGCCATGTCCCTACCTCCCCACCGACCTTATGACTGTCCCATTAACCTGTTGGCTGGTTCTCAGATCCCTAAAAGGAGACTTTACTCTCTCTCTGCACCGGAAAGGGAGGCTATGAAGTCCTATATTGACTCCTCTCTCTTTCTTCATCGATAAGAAAGATGGTACCCTCCGTCCATGCATTGACTATAGTCCCCTTAATGAAATAACAGTTAAAAATAGATACCCACTCCCTCATGTCTTCAGCCTTTGAACTTTTGCAGGATGCAAAACGATTCACCAAACTGGACTTGAGAAACGCTTACCATCTCATTAGGATACGAGAGGGGGATGAGTGGAAGACCGGTTTTAACACTCCCAGTGGTCACTACGAGTACCTAGTCATGCCATTTGGATTATGCAATGCTCCGGCAGTTTTTCAGTCATTTGTCAACGATGTGCTGAGGGATTATCTCAACAAGTTTGTATTCATTTATCTCGATGACATCTTGATCTTCTCACCCGATGAGGAGACCCACACCCATCATGTCCGCCAGGTACTGCAAAGCCTGATGGAGAATCAACTCTACTGCAAGGCTGAAAAGTGTGAGTTTCACGTCAAGACCATCTCCTTCCTGGGGTACATCATCTCGGCCAATCAAATCCAGATGGATCCAGAGGTCAGTGCAGTGGCCAATTGGCCATCTCCCACCAACAGGAAAAAGGTGCAGGTCCGCTGCAACTCTTACTACTTTTAAATCCAGGCTGAAGACTTTTCTTTTTGTCGGTGCTTTTAATTGAACTTTTCATATCTTAAACTGCACTGTAACTTTTATCCATGTACTTTTTCTTGTAATGTTTAAACGTAATTAAACTCCATGACATTTATGAGAGGGACTGCTCGAAAGCAGAGATATTTGGAATATCTGGCATCGACGGATGAAAAATAGTGTTTTGGTAACACTTTAAAGACTTTGTTATGGAAGCAAAGCAGGGGAGGGGGTGTGTACAGCCTCCTGAGGGTCCGATTGTGGATGTCATGCGAGCAAAATATGGTGAAGAAAGTCTGTCTAAATTCATATTTTAGACTGCACTGTAACTTTTATCCATGTATTTTTCCTTAATGTTTATTTTATTAGCTTTTCTTTTTTAATGCTTAATGTCTTTCATTTCTTTTTTGTAAAGCACTTTGAATTACCCTGCGTCGAAAAGTGCTATATAAATAAACTTGCCTTGCCTTGCAACAATTTTTAGGCTTTGCAAACTTCTACAGGAGGTTTATAAGAAACTTTAGTGGCATTGCAGCACCTTTACATGCTTTAACCTCTCTCCATGTCATGTTCAAGTGGAATATACAGGCGGATGAAGCTTTCCAGAAGCTCAAGAAACTGTTCACGACTGCCCCAATCCTCACAGTGGCCGACCCACGGAGACAATTTATCGTGGAGGTGGATGCCTCCAACGATGGCATTGGGGCGGTGCTGTCCCAAAGATCTGTCCAGGACAACAAGCAACACCCATGTGCGTTCCTTTCACGTAAGTTGACAACTGCAGAAAGGAACTATGATGTGGGGGATAAGGAGCTTTTAGCAGTTAAAACAGCTTTGGAGGAATGGCGTCATTGGTTGGAGGGGGCTGAGCAACCATTTCTAGTTTGGACTGACCATAAAAACCTGGAATACATTAAGAACTCCAAAAGACTGAACTCACACCAGGCTAGATGGTCATTGTTTTTAATCGGTTTCATTTTGTATTGTCATACAGACCAGGCACACAGAATGTTAAACCTGATGTATTGTCACGTTTGTACGATCCTGAACCTGTTGCCAAAGAGCCCGAGAGCATCCTTCCACCTAACCGTGTGGTTGGAGCAGTTTCATGGCCAATAGAATCGGTGGTGAAGCAGGCAAATGGTGAGACCCCGGCACCTAGGGGTTGCCCACGAAATAGGTTGTTTGTCCCTGTTTCCGTTCGATCACAGGTAATACACTGGGCTCACACGTCTATGCTCACCTGTCATCCTGGAGTGAAACGCACAACCTTCATGATCAAGCAACGTTTCTGGTGGCAGGCTATGAGGAAGCAGGTGGCAGAATATGTTGCGGCCTGCACTGTCTGTGCCAGGAACAAGACCTCCACTGAAGCACAGATGGGGTTGCTGCAGCCACTTCCTGTTCCGCATC